>NW_028281575.1:80000-85000 GCF_059751285.1 Brachycentrus maculatus | reverse complement strand
TTAGAAAATATTTGCTACTTTTTTTTTCTTTTACTGATTTTTTTATGGGGTAAATACTCAAAATCACTTTATGCGATATTGTACTGGGTGATTGCAATGACACAATTTTATTCAATTAAAACATATGTGTATTTCATTACAATTTTCGCTAAATAAACATAATGCATCACCGTCATGACGGTGTGAAAAGTATTAATGTTTTAATGATTGGTACACAGTTGTCACCGTGGTGTTAACCTTTAAAAATTCTATATTCCATTATTTTCCTGGTTATCAATGATAAGTATCAGGGGAACTACGTCAAAGGTTGATAAAATGTATGAGTACAATCCTTCCGTATAGGTATGTTGTTCTTTATGTTTACCCGGAAAAAGGTTCGATTCTTCGATACATATGTTTGATATAAATCCCAAGATTGCGCTATTCACCCGAGTCGAGTAATGAGATTTGATCTTCTATGAGAACACGTGATACCTTCGGAGCATTCACCTCTATTCCCTATCTATTCATCCTACGTAATCCAACCCAACTTCCGATACTCCCACATCCCTATACGTGCGCGATATACACCGTGAAGACTCTCGCTTCACGACAAAAATACTATAAAATATTATTTTTTCACATCTCAACATTAACACTGCGTCAAAACGATAAGGGTTAGAAGAAGATTAAGATGTTAAGTTTAAGGTAGTTTCAACATTTTGAGTGGTCCAAATTTTACAAATCTGGATTATCTCCAACTAAAGAAGTTGTTTCGTCCGCCTCCGTAGTGTAATGGTCAGCACGCTCGGCTACCGTTCTGGAGGTCCCGGGTTGGATTCCCAGGGGGGGAAATAAATATAAGTGATTTTTTCACCGTAATATTTATTCAATATTACCCTGGACTGGAACCTGAAGCGGAGGGCTGATCACCTTTCCTTCATGTGTATAAAACGATCAAAATAACACTGTGTGTATATGAAGCAGTGCCCTATGCACCATTGGGGTGCGGATAAGGGTTTTATTATTAAATAAGTTCTTTTTCATATTATTTTTTGACATCTCAACAAAGATGAAGAAGAGTATGGAAATCTGTGTATTTACGCGACTTACGACCCATCATATTCACACAAACATACAAGCAGCGTGTTGGTAGTAGCAACATTTTCCTTTTTGTAAAATCATTCGTGTTTAAGCAAAGTCGCATCAATATCTTCATTTCCAAAAAATCACGACCCTTTCACAAAGTTTTCCCGACACCCACAGAATTCATATAAATAATTTATTGACGTGATCTTGTAGGATATTTCTTTGGTCCATTATAATGGTATTCCTCTTCGGAAAGGTTCTATCTTTACATTTTTATTCACCGCTCTCCCCTTGAGACGACCCAAACATTGACTGGGCGGGATACCATTGGGAATTTCGGTTTGTAGCATTAAAATATTTTGTACATTTGAATTAATTTATGTAAAAAATAATATGAAAATAACTCCTGTAAGTGGAGATAATCCAGATTTTGTGAACAAGTATTTGGACATACTCAAAATGTTGTAAATAAATTATCTGGTCAAATTATAAGCTTAATAATAAAAATGAAAATGGTATTTTCTGGCGTTTCTCATGTGTGTGATTATAATCCGGGATTCGGATCTCACATACTAATATAAGAGTTTCTGCTGAATAAAAAGCTTCTTTACATCTCACCAATAGATGTCTCTAGTGAAGTTCTAGTGATTCATGAACAAGGTTTCTAAATTGGTTCATATATATAGAACTTCCAAGAATTTGAGTAGTGTGGTTGTCAATAATGGGTAGAATTGGTGAATGTTACACGTGTGTAAAGTGATCACTTAAACCAGCCCATGACGGTCGTAAGCCTCGTAAATGCCCAGACTTCCATATTCTTCTTCATCTTTGAAGAGATGTCAAAAAATAATATAATTTATGTATCATTTGACACATTTATTGCTTGAGATGCAAAAAGAAAAAAATATTATTGAAATATATATTACAGAGTTACATTTTGAGTATGTCCAAATACTTATTACCAAATCTGGATTGTCTTCAATTATAATTGAAATGACTCCTATAATTATAGGAGTCATTTTTCATATTACATTTTGACATCTCAACATAAGTGAAAAAGAATATGAAAGTCGAAAGGCATAGGCTGGTTTAAGTGATCACTTTACACACGTGTAACATTCACCAATTCTAGTCATGATTGACTCTTTGCATGATCTCTTTGTTATTCTTTCGCTATTCATTATCTTTAATAACAATTCAAACCACATCAAAGAACCTTAATCTTTTCAATAACTCTTTACTTTACAGAGTTGCTACTTCAAGTAAAGATAATATTGGGAAAATATTTTTGATTTTATCTTGCCATCTTTATTTTCAATTTCCTGTAATTTTTCTAATCCAGCAGTTAGTCGGGTGTAGAACCACGCTCCGACTGTCTTCAAGAGACGTATATTTTATATCGGCGGACTTATATTACTTATACTGGAAGTTTGCCAGAAGCCTGTGTGTTTAGTCACTGCACCGGTCAGCTTGCTGATTACAGCTTCTCCAGGGCTTCGTTGTAGTATTTTATCGTCTCTCAAATCTTTTATTACATTTACGAAAAGCTTATGCGAAGACCTAAGTGAAAATAAATTCAATTTAAATTTGTATAGCCGTGCAAATACAAATATTATAGTAAATTATTTCGTAAAAATAGCATCCGCTTCTTCACATCATGTAAAAATGACATTTGAAAAAAAATCTTACCCATTTATAAAAGCCATAAATTATTACTGACATAGCATGTTTGCATTTTTGCGATACTTTATATCCAAACTTCAAAAGAAATTTATAAAGTTTTCATATATATTGTAAAGACAATTTAAATATTTTTTAAAAACCCCAAATGTTTATTGAACCACGTTATTTATGGTAGTATTTTTAATGAAGTAAATGAATGTAAAAACCCCCTTACGAATATTTTTTTACTATTTCTAGAAATAATAATCGCAGAAACTGCACGCCTCCGACTTTTCTTACCTCCTTAAGACAAGATATTTGTTGAAACTGGATAGAATAATAGAACCAAAAAAGTAGTTAAATACTAAATTTTTATGGAGTTTATGAAATATGACACAAAATAAAATAATAAAACAATTAATTGTCACGCCGCTTCTCCATAGGACTAGGTAGATAAAATAAAATGCATTTTTTTTATTTATTGACTTGGCGTTTAATTTGTAGAACTCCATTTTAATTTATGTATTAATTTTAAATCAAACACAGATTTTTTGAGTCTACTAAGTTGTATTTTATTAACAAAAAACACATAAAAAATTATATTGTGACAATTGTTTCGCCTTGTTAGGGCATTATCAAACGAATGTTTTTTGTTAATAAAATACAACTTAGTAGACTCAAAAAATCTATGTTTGATTTAAAATTAATACATAAAATAAAATGCTTTCATTAATTGAATTGGCAGTCACTTTGTGGTTAAATCTGTCCATTTTTCATTGATGTTTTACTTAGTTAATGGTGGTATTTACTAATTAAAAATTTTATATAAAAAAAATTATGCCTCAACAATCTGTCTTTGAAAACAATCTTCGTCTCTAAAATCTATTATATTTTGAATTACATGCGAATACATGTACAAATACATGTTTATAATATTCAGAACCAGTTTTTATTTAAATATAAGTCAAGCAGTTTAATTAATACTTATATACTTTACTTTAATACTTTAAACATTACATTTGTGGGAGTCCCATTCGCAAATTTAAGAATTCTGTCCTTGTGCATTTTCCCTATTTATAAGTTATTTTGTACGCATGCTAGGTATATTATATAACAAACGTGCATATTGTATAACACGACGAATATTATAATGGTAAAACTTTGCATAAATACATTTAAATAAAGTGGTATTTACCGAATAAAACAAAAATTAAAATACAATTATACAAATCATAATATGTTTATAATGTCAATATTAGGTACACTGACAATAATTAGGAGCATTACGCTATAAACATTGTCACAGCATAAGTCTATTTTGGAGATGGCTTTTCTCAACAACGAAATCTGTAAGGCGATTTATTCCAGACTTTAAGCAATAACCTTAACGTATCTGTACACATTGTATAATACATGTACATATATACAACGTATGCCGCCTCCATCCTTCGCCTTAGCATGAAATACCCTGTGGACATCCTTTAGCAAAATAATGAGGACATACGTGGATTAAAGTTTGTATGTAAAATTGAGCTGTGTACCCTTGTACATGGCTTAGTATTGAAAATTCATGAAATTCATTAAAATATAAAATACTTAAGTGGAAACCTTATTTATGAGTTTGAAGAACCTTTCCATAATAAATAAATAAGTTTATAATTGAATTCAAATTAATTTTAGGTAATAATTCAATTGAATGTTTTACAATATTTCCGAATCCTTTGATAACAAAATTTTATATTTCTTAATTTCATTTTTAACTATTAAATACTACATATATGTGTATTTACTCGTATTACAAATAATTTGTAGTTTTTGGTGATTTTTTAAAAAGCAATTAAATAATAATTAAATAAATAAATTAAGTCAATTTCAGTGTAATAAAGGAATATTTTTTAACAGAAATATGAGGTTACTCTCGGTTCTTTTTTCTACAGGGAATACTTTATAGATACCATCGAGTAAAATTGGGATGGTTAGTTCCACCGTTTACTTGAAAATCACCCATGATTACTATATTTAAATGGTTAAATTATTAATTGAATTATAATGAATATATTTTGTTTCTAATTAATTAAAAAAATATTTTACTTTTACAACGTTTTCCCATGATAGTATGTAAAGAAAATGTGTGCTACACTACTCGGTCTTTGAATACATGCATTGCTTCTTCTACGTTCATTTCCTTATACATACCCGCCGATCATTCCAACTACAGATTTGTCCACTTTTAAATATAAAAAGTACTTATCATCGAAAGTCTTATCCTC
>NW_028281575.1:55000-75000 GCF_059751285.1 Brachycentrus maculatus | reverse complement strand
CTTATCTCAGCTTTGCATTCCTTCCTTATTTCACTATTCGCACATCTATCATACATCGTTTTGTCACACATTCTTCTGAGAGACCGCATTTCGTAGCATTCAGTCTACTTTCATCCTTTTTTGCCAACTCCATGTTTCACTTCCATACATTAGAGTTGGAACCAGGACTCCGTTGTGCACTGCCAGTTTAGCTTCCGCTGATAGGTTTTTATTTGCTATAACTGATTTCAGTGCACCATTAACTTTGTTCCCAGCATTCACTCTCCTTTCTATGTCTTTAATTATTATGTTAAGAAGTCATTAAATAAACAACAATATTAAGATTCATTTGAACACTGGGGATTTTTTCGATATATATACACAAAGTATATTCGTGAAAGGCTGAATGGCTTCCTCCCACAAGTAGCGTAGGAAAGGTCTAAATGTCAAGTCGCGTTCTTACATCCGCAGATCTCCAGATATATCTAACTCCAGTGGATGGAGTGGTATCCAAATTATAAAATGAGAGTTTCGGGTTTGATAACCAAATTGGGCCGATTAAACTTTCCCTCCAGAGTTTGGTAAACGCAATAATTTTTCACCCGGGAGATTGCCCTCCAATCTGACATTTGGAGGTTGAATTATTTCAGTTTAATTTCGAAAGTTAAGTCTAATGACTGAATTAAAAGTTTGAATCGCGCTGAAAAGTAACTCGGATATTTCCTATTGTCGGGGAACAGATAAAGAAAGTCTTGTATTCGTCCTATAGAGAACTTTTAAGTTTGTGTAATAATGAACTTCTTTTCATAAAATAGAAAAGTACAAAGGGGTGCATGTAATTTTGATTAACTTTAAATATTTTATTAATGTCTTTCTAATGTGTAAATATTTTTATTTTGATACAGCAACATACGTGAAGAACGATATGAAAATCTGGGTATTTACTGAGTTTTTGACCTGTCATATAATTACCCAGACATCTATATTCTTCTTCATCTATGTTGAGATATAAAAAAATGTAAAAAATACTCAGAAGTGGAGAAAATCCAGATTTGTGAACAAGTATTTGGACACAATTTTTAAAAAATTATTCTTTCGTTTGTTTTGTTTTCCATTTCCTCACGAACATAATGTTTTTTTTTGTTTTTTTTGGTAGTTTTCTATTTTCTTGGTAGTCTTCTATTTTCATAATATCAATAGGTAGGCTATTTAAATGTCTAATTCACAACTATTTCAAGCTTCATTAAAATAACTTAGTATTACACTATGGTATTCTATAACCATTTAAGAATATACTTGCTATATATACATATATATATATATATATATATATATATATATATATATATATATATATATATATATATATATATAAATATATATATATATATACATATATATACGTGTATATTAAATCTGACATCATATAAACTCCTTCATGTAACTCCAACATCTCAAATAGAAGCGTTGTTATACAAATGGTTTCTACAGAGACCCCACAGGTTCTTGTGATCACTGAAAGGGTCTGTGACCGCTGAAGGGGCCTGAGATGACTGAATGACTCTGTGGCGAATCAAAATTAAGTTTTGGGTGCGTGCAATGCTGAAGAGTCCACGTATTGCTTAATATAAAGCTAAATTAATTCATTTCAAATCCTCATCCGCACTTAATGGTGCATAGAGCACTGCATCTTGATCGTTATTACATGAAGGAAAGGTGATCAGCCCTCCGCGTCAGGTACCAGTCCAGGGAAATATTGAATAAACATGTTTTTAGAGTGAAAAAATCACATATATTTATTTGACCCTCCCTAGGTATTGAACCCGAGACCTCCAGTACACTAGTAGAGGTCACAGAGTAGTAATAGAGGTAATAGAGGTACAGCGGACTAATAAAACAAAATACATAATTGTGGCTTATTTATATAATTTTTCTGATTCCGGCCCCATTTGTACCAAAATAGAGTTCAATGTATCGGGATTACATTGAATTATTAATTAATCTCAGCACCCTCAAGGTATTATTTTATGAATATTGTATTCCATAAACGATCCAAAAATAGTTTATAACGAGATGAATTAATTCGTTATTATATTTGAACGAACAGGCAGAACAGGGGCGGCTCAAAGCATTTGAGATGTGGTGCTACAGGCGCATGTTGGGGATTCATTAATCGGAACGTAAAGGGAACAACGAGGTTTTAAGCAGGGCAAGGGAGTCGAGATCCTTTCTAAATAAAGTAATACAACAGCAAACCAAATGAATGGGCAATAATATAAGACGCCCAGGATTACTTTTTGCGATTGTGGAAGGCATGTCGAAAGCACAAACTACAGAGGACGATCTCGCATAACCTTAATTTACCAAATTATCGCCGACATGCGTTGTAGCGGGTATGCCGACTTAAAGAGACGAGCGGAGGGTAGAGAGCGTGGAGACTTACTATGAAAAAACTAAACCAACCATCTCAAAGATTGCAACCCACTTAGAATATGAAGAATATAAAAAATAGAAATCAATATTATACTACTCGTATTACATTTTTCGTAATTCTACTTGTAACGAATAAATATTAAAATCCTATCATAATCCTTAATCAATGTTTACTGCCTGTTTCTGGGATCTCAAGTTGATGAGGATTTCCTTTGACTGATTTGCAAGCGTTTTATTAAATTTCAAAGCAGACATTGAGAAAGGACTGGGCAAAATTCAGGGCTTCATGGATATCGCTGATAAATTATTGCTGCTTTTAAATTGAGTAGAAAACTACCCGATTGAAAAAATAGAGACTTAAATTGCGGAACTTTATGAGTTTTTGTCTAATATGTACAAAAGTAAAAAATCTTTAATTTTGTTTTGTTTATAACATTAATTTTAATGCGTCATCCAGATGTGGTGTCCCATGCATAATCTTATTTATAGATATAAAAAATAAAAATAAAAAACAAATATTTCGTTTTACAAAAAAAAAACAAATTTCCACCACGCCGTTTCCCCGCAGAGAGAAAACAATTCTGTCATTATAAACATTTTTAGCATCTTCCAAAATCATGCATCATCTAACATATACCCTTTGTGAATATTTCTTGTCTCCTTATGATATATGTCTAACAAATATTTTTTATCTTGGTATTCCTCTGCTTCTTATATTATTTTTAATCGATCTTTCTTAGCTCATTCGTTCCACATGTCGAAACCATCTTGACACGCCTAAATAAAGCCTTTTGATATTGTCGGCGAAGTCGACGCCTACCTTAAATGAGATAATAATTGGCTTAAGTGAACAGCTGAAGGTGTTTGCTAAACTTAAACTTTTTAGAAGTTAAGGGCAAATTCACAAGTTTTTGTAATAGTGTTAGCTAAACTCTTCTAAGATGAAAAACGTCTAAGAATTTGTTTTATTTAATAAATTTAATTGAAGACTTTTGCGCCTTATCAAGGGCCAAGTGAAACTTTGGGCGCACATTCGAACCAATGCCGTGTTTTCTCATTTATCGATTATATAAAAGTAGAGTTATTGAAGGTTAATATGATATATTTGATGCAATATAGATGACGCAAGTTCAGAACGTCCAGATTACGCAATGCCTGAAAACCAAATAATATTGTAATATTTTAAATTGCAAACAAATATTTAAATTGAGATGTCGATATAAATAACTCTTTAGTGGGCGAATCCAGATTTGTGAACCAAGATTTGGACATGCTAAAAATATTGTGAATTACAAGTCAAATAAAAAGTCTAAGAATTTTTTTAAATGATGTTTAAAAACATGATGGCTGAAGACGTCAAATGCCAGCAGAATTTATTGAGAATGTAAAATGTTTTAGGAAGGATACATCGCTCACTCTTTTTAAGAACGTCATAAATCAAAAATCGTAAATTTTCAATTGTGCATGTTTTCGGAATGCCCAGAAAATGTACTATATAGAAAGTGTTATTTTTGCATTTTGAAGAAAAGGTATTGTTTATTATTTTTTTTTAAATATACTAAATATTTTTCAAATGGAGAAAAAACCATCAGGTTTTACTTAAAAAGATATAGATCAATAAGAGGCTTGATATTTATTTTTAATGCATTGTATTATTAATTTATTATTTGATTAAAACCAATATTTTTAGCTTTTCCACTTTTTTATTTGACCAGCGACCGGGTTTCGTCGTTACCGACATCATCAGACTGGTCTGATGATGTCGGTAACGACGAAACCCGGTCGCTGGTCAAATAAAAAAGTGGAAAAGCTAAAAATATTGGTTTTAATCAAATAATAAATTAAAAATGCAATTCCATCACGAAGTGTCAGTGGATAATATAAATCTATTAAAAAGCATTGTATTATATTTTTAAACTTTAAAAACGTTCTCCTGAAATATCAAGTTTTTTTTATTTATGACGTTCTTGAAAGGAATGAGCGACATGTCATGAAGGCCCACAGTTTTTAAATACTTTTCCATATGTTTAAATGTTAATATAAATAAATAAAACCATTGAATAGCTTAATTGAAAAAAGTAAATACTGTATTTCATCAAATGTTTTATCTATATGTTCATATCTAACTCTTACTGATATTTACCCGTATTCATTAAAATTGTTAAAATTAAACTCTGTCAATTAGACATACTTATATATTTTTAATAGGTATTTTTATGACTAATGATTATTTTGAAACCAGTAGTCGTAAATTAGAGTTTTTAAGTTATACTACACAAAGTGAACGATAAGTAGGTACAGTATTATTATTTATAGTATTTTCATACTATTTTCGTTGGTTTAAGCGGTTTATTATGTAAAAAAGGCTTAAAAAATGCAGTAGAGTAGATTCGATACAATAAACTCCCGACTCAATATCTACGACACTAACCACGGGTCCACGGCTTGACACTGCTCCTTTAATATTTAATCAATTCTGACCAGATTTCAAAAAATATATATAAAAGTTAAAACTGAAGGTATCAATTTTTAAAAGAAATTACGATTGTAATTTCCAAATAAGTTAATAATTACAAAAACGACCAGCGAATACCTTTATTTTTTTCATAATTCTCATTATCCTTATTTCTCAAAATTCAATAAATCCTTGTAGGTACAAATTAATAATTAAAATTCTGCTGGCATTTGATGTGTTCAGTCATTTAATTGTATTCTCATTTATTTATTGATTGAAAGATCAAACGTTTCAAGATCCAATTATCAAAACAATCATAATGTCGGAAGTCACTTTATCTTGTCACTACAATAATTGGATTACGTATTTCCATTACCAAATTTCTAAGTAAATTAACGGAAACTTTTGGAGAAGTGAACGTAAGGATAATGAAATGTTTAGCACTTTTGTCAAAAACAGAATCAAAATAAAAATAAACAAGAAATGGCTTTCAAAGTATTGAAGAAATCTTTCTGCCCCAACAATCTATAAATTATAAATACGAATCTTTTTTGACAGAAAAGTTTTATATCAAAAACGTCTTACTCATTTTCTAGTTTGTGTAGTTTGGGAACAGTGGAATATTGTCGAAAATTTGTTTTGTTTTTCTTGAAGTAAAAAGTTTCGTTTTTATGGAGATTTTTCTGACAGTATTTACAAATATAACATCTCAAGTTTGGTATTTTATTTGAGAATTCATTATTTTATATGGGATTGTTAGGTAAGTAATTATTTTTATTAGGTAAACCGATAATCAATTAAATTGGTTTATCAATTAACTATAGACATAATCGAATTGATTTATGGGGAACGTAATTAAAGATGGATATCACACAATGGAGAAATTGTCAATTTTAATCCTTACATTATTCAAAGATCTGGCCTTAACTTTATATGATCATACGATATTTTAAACAGTAAAATAAAACACTTCTAAAGTATCATTTTTGGATGTCTAAATGTAACACAACTAGTTTTATAATAAAATGAAACTGTTTTAAAAACACATTATACTCGTAATTATAATGTCCTTCGGTTTCAAAGCGAACTGCTTCATTTTAAAGAAGCGGTTAGCTTCGAATCCGGAAGACATTATAATTAAGTTAAAATAAAATATTTATAGTAATTTTAAAACAATGTTTCTTTTAAATTATAAAATGGAAAATCACAAAGTGCTTCAAATATAAATTAAATCCTACTATTTTATTTACTATTCCGGCATTGACTTTGTGTTAAGATATGTAACAATGAATAAAGAAACACTTGTTTTATAACACTTGAGTTTTATTAAAGACTACTAGTTTCGGAAGCTAAACTTCCATCGTCAGGCCTGAATAATAACTAAAATTAAATATATAATTGTTCTATAAATAAGGAGAGGGGAAAGTTAGGGTGAGAGGGTTAGTAAAGGGGTGGAGTTTGAAAAAAAGGAAAAATGAAAAATGGAAAGCAAAAGTGAAGAATTTTGAAAAAATATATTATTTTATGAAACTCAAGTTATTAGTCTTTGATAAAACTCAAATGGTATAAAAGTAAGTCTTTCTTTAATCATTGTTAAATATTACTAGTTTAGATCACAACACACGTAATTTATTGGCTGGTAACTTCATATACAGATATCAGTGCAAAAATTCAGAATTATCATTTGATTATATCCGCATTAGTTCTCGTACACACAGGTGTCTTAAAGTTGAAAGTATTAACTTTGTGGATCATAATGATATATTATTCCGAGAAATAAAAAATACTTAGTGTTTTGATCCACTCGCATTTTTATTAACCAACTAGTTTCGGCAACAACCTGTTGCCCTCGTCAGGGTTTATTAGTCATAAATTAAACCCAGAAGAGGGTAACAGGTTGTTGCTGAAACTAGTTGGTTAATAAAAATGTGAGTGGATCAAAACACAAAGTATTTTTTATTTCTCGAAATAATTATTTAAACCATCATGTCGCAAAGTTGTACGTGCAGTCAGTTGAACTCCCTTCGAAGTTATCTCTCTAAATCGCATTCCCGACGATTCAATCCTCCTCGCATTGCGGTGAGTGCAATAGACGCTGAACCGAAACTGTTTCGAACTGTAACTGAAACCGTAACGAGTAGCGCTAATATCATTACCGCCATTGACGATTGCCTTTGCCCGTACAAAAGGGCATTTTTCCAGGATATTTCCCGCAAAGTAAAGAGCTTTTACATTTTGCCTCAATCGCTTTCAGCTCCCATGATAGTAGTTTTAACAAGGATGCATTCTGAAATGTGAATGCGGTGGAATTGAAAAATTGCTACTGAACTTCCAACTAATACTAAGCTTTACATTCTAACATAATAGGTTATGTTCATTGGGAGCAAATATCGTTTTCTATTTTTGATCATTCACTTTTTGCAATAGCTTGGTGGGATGAGTTTAAGAAGGTAAACCATCATTCCAATTATTGGATTTTAGTTTTGTATAGATATTTCTTGGTGGAATTGTATTTTATTAAATAAAAAAAGAACTTTAAAGTTTTTTTCCACATTAATTTTATTTGACCAGTGATCGTATTTTGTGTTAACCAACATCACCAGTCTAATGATGTCGGTAATGACGAAACCTGGTCACTTTTCAAATTGAATAAATGTGAAAAAAATTATAAAGTTGTTTTTTATTATCGTCCAAATTTAATAAAAAAAATCTGTGTATCACAAATTGTTGAACTTCATCATCTTTGTTGAGATCTCAAAAAAAAATATTAACGTCCATATGTATTATATCGTATTATTCTTGTGCTTTTTCTTTGATCTTATTCCGTTTCTAGATGACGCATAAGGTACCACATTAGATCGAAAAAATGTTAATTTCATCATAAATTATATAAAGGTTAGATGATCACTCTCACCCTCCAGATTCTTGTATATAGAAGTGGAATATGCCTTCAAAATCTAAGAAATGCTTTTAAGTCTTTCAAGTTTCATGAACCAGACGCAATTTCGAATATCTCGAGGATTTCTTCACGGAATGTAAAAGTCCACTTCTAGGTAAAACCATAATTCGAATTCGTAAATGTTGAAATACATATTCATTGAATTAAAAATTATTTTTGTGAAAGTTCATTCTGAAAAATTAGTAATTATATTCAACGAGCAACTTTATTAAAGCAATGAGGTTTTTAGTATATTAATATTCATCATTTGTAATGGGTCTCGTAATTTAAGTCTGTTAACATGGAAAATATTATGTTAAATTTGCATATTAACCACCGGAGTAACGTTAATTTTATGCCATGAATACCATTAATAAAAAATGATGCAATTAACTTTTAGCTATACGAGTTTTAAAAAGACATACAAATCAAATCATTTTCTCTTGAGAGATTTTAATTATTATACTTTGTTTTTAATTGCCAGCCTTGCCGTAGGATGAAAATTGTTTAGTGGCTTTTCATGGTAGAATTTTTGCCTTTTGAAATTGAGTAAATCTTTACCCATGATAAAGGCAAGATAGCCCGAAACAATATAAACAATAATTAACTAAAGTTACGTAATGTTTAATAAATTCTGCCCATTGTTCATTGATTGGCAGAGTGAACGCTACACAAGTGTGTAAAGTGATCACTTAAGCCAGCCAAATGCCAGGTCGTTAGCTCTAGAGTAAACTAATTTCCATCTTCCTTTCGTATAAAAACAATGAATGTTTCGTCTCAATTGTGGTAGGTAGAGAATAAATAAATGAGAGAAAAGATCGCAACACCAGTTTTTCTAAACAAATATTCATCGCCTTTCCACATTCATGCATCTCCTCATACACGCTCGCTGATTATTTTGTCTACCGACAAGACCACTTGTGATTTATTGTTGTTTTATTCAAGTTACTTGCTAAATACCACTTTTTCTTAAAATTTATGGTGACACGTGCTACGATGCATCCCGAATCAAACACGTGTCAGAATGGATTTCGAGAAAGAGTGGTATTTACAAAGGTAAACTGAATTAAGAATAGATAGATATTACAACATTTTGAGTGTGTCCAAATACTTGTTCACAAAATCTGGATTATCTCGGGGCTTACGACCGTCATAGGCTGGTTTAAGTGATCACTTTACACACGTGTAAATTGATCACTTAAACCAGCCTATGACGGTCGTAAGCCCCGCAAATGCCCAGACTTCCATATTCTTCTTCATCTTTGATGAGATATCAAAAAATAATATAGATATTACAAAGTTGCTGCCGAATCAATCAATGAAAATATTTTTACATTTAAGAAATATTTTATAATTTTCATGTTTTTTGAAAATGTGTTAAATATTAGTTAACTTGATCATGCCATGTTTAACTCTGATAATAATAATAATAATAATAATCTTGGATGATTTATATAGCGCCATTTTCGTAAAAAAAACTACCTCAAGGGCGCTTATACAGGTATGGATTATGATGTGAAATGATAATGAGAGAAAATTAAAAATATATATTAATGAAAAACGTCGTCAATCGGCTGAGTCTGAAGGCAGGAAAGTGGAGCCGCCGTATTGTTGCGCTTTCATCTCGGTCTTCTTTGGCTGGAGCATGGCCAAGATGTTGGCAGGACGCCTCACTGTGTAATGGTAATGCCGGAGAGCAGCTTGTTAAGGTCCCGACATTGTGGATATTCAACTGCAGATGGCGAAGGTAATGCTGGTCTTCTTGTTGTCACTGGAGGCATTGATGGGCATTTCCAACACCTTGGCAGCTAGGTACTCCATGATGGCGGCAAGGTACGCACAAGCCCCAACTTTCTCAACGTAGTAGATGCGAGCTGGCGTGTTTTGGGGTTTTAAATAGGGTTTTGATAGTTATTTAGAATATGGTCAGACTATGATTGGATGGGTACACAAAACATGTTGGATGGGTTCTCAAAAAGAAAGTTAGGTGCAAAGCGATTATTAAAAAAAAAACATTGTATAAAAACGAGAAAAGATGAAAAGTGAGAATTTTGATACCAAATTGTAAGATAAAAATTTCAGTGATCATTACTTCACAAATTCACTACCCTTTTGTAAGTTATTACCGGGAAACTAAAAGGTTGCATGTTAACTGATAACTTATACGCCTGCATAAAGTATAAAACGTCGTTTTTTCCAGTCTTTGTTTTTATTTTATGAGACGATAGATTTCGGTCTCCCCCGGGAATACTAAGGGATGTAGATAAAATATCGAAGTGAATAAAACCCCTCCGTGGATTTTAGATTTCAGCGCACTACAACGGATAAAGCTACTATAACATGTGATCGGGAACAAAGGAGATTTTCAGAACCAAATCATTTTTAAAGGACGGTTTGAAGCTCACTAGGAATAAATTACGAGTGTGTTCCGAAAAACTACCCTTTGTTAGCAAATGACATAAAATCGGTAAATATTTCATGCATACAGCTACTAAGTATGTATAATACTAACCTTACATTTGCAATTAATAATTTCTCTGCTTCAAGTAAGTCGGTTATTTTGATATAAGGGATGCTAACCATTCTGCTTGTTTTTCGGTCAATGTAATATAAAAGAATTTACAGTTGAATCATGTACTGTCTAATATAATTGCTGTAATTGTAAAATTTGCTCCCGATATCTTAAGATTACTTTTTTCAGTACCGGCGATATTTTGAGTCAAAGATTTATATTATCCACTGACACTTCGTGATGGAATTGCATTTTAATATATTATTAGATTAAAACCAATATTTTTAGCTTTTCCACTTTATTTTTATTTGACCAGCGACCGGGTTTCGTCGTTACCGACATCATCAGACCAGTCTGATGATGTCGGTAACGATGAAACCCGGTCGCTGGTCAAATAAAAATAAAGTGGAAAAGCTAAAAATATTGGTTTTAATCTAATAATATATTTTGAGTCATAGGCTAAAATTTATACAATTCTATTATATTAAAAACATTATTATATTATTAAAAAATAAGAAACCTTCGTGGTGGAACAATATGAATTCAGATGTTTTTAGTTTATATATTTAATTCATTTTTTAACACTTTGAAATGCTGTAAATAAATTAACTGTTCAAATTATAGGCTAAAAAATAATTAAAAAATATTTTCCTGCGTTTCTCAAGTTTGTGAACATAATCCAGGATTCGAACCCCATATACAAACAAAAAAGTTTCCTCTTTTATGTATTAATTTTAAATCAAACACCGATTTTTTGAGTCTACTAAGTTGTATTTTATTAACAAAAACACATAAAAAATTATATTGTGACAATTGTTTCGCCTTGTTAGGGCATTATCAAACGAATGTTGGGGCATTATCAATAAAAAGTTTAAAAAATAAAAATAAAAATTAAAAAAAAACTTCCCACATCCCACCATAGACGTCTCTAGTGAAGTCACTCACTGTGTTTCGAGTTTGATCAGTATATCTATAAGTTCCAAGAATTTGAGTAGTGTGGTTGTCAATCGTGGACAGAATTAGTAAACGTTACACGTGTGCAAAGTGATTACTTAACCTTTTCATAGCCGCAAATAAATTACGCCGCAGTGCTCAACAGGTCAAGTATTTTTTTGAAAAAAAAAAGTTGTCTAAAGATTTTTTTGTTTGTTGTTTTTATTGAATTATAATTTACTTACCAAATATTATATCCCGCATCGATTGTTAGAGTTTTATTCTTGAAGTTAAACCAGTTTCGAATTTTCAGGGTTGTCACACTAAGTCGCACACGCAAGTTTTTATTAAATTTAATATTAACACACAACTATTATTTATCAATGGAATATTTTAAAATAATAAGAAAAACACAAAAAAATTGAGCAAAATAAAAACCCCTGGCGTTCAAAACAACCGATTAAAATAATCAATATTTCAAGTGGTTTGAGTGGTAGCCCTAATGACATCTGTCAACTGTCAGCTGAAAGTGATACCGATAAATCACTTAAAAGTATTTAAAAACTTTATAAAATATTTTGTGACAACTTCAACTGATGGCAATGTATGTTCCGTTTTTGACAGATTGTCAATATGAGTTAAAACTGCGGAGTAATACGTCATCAAAAGTACTGACGAGATATCTCGTCTCTGGCCATACGGGCACTCCGCCATTTGCCGAGATATCTCGTCTCTGGCAACCATCGGGTTAACCCGGCCTATGAAGGTCGTAGGCCCGTAAATGTCCAGACTTCTATATTCTGCTTCATCATTGTTGAGATGCCAAAAAATAATGTTTATTTGTTTAAATTCTTTGAAAAAAAAATTGTTTCAAATTTAAATGTGAATATTATATTTATTAATCGTATTTCGTGAGGCACAATACTTTTTAATAGAAACGTGATCTTAATTTATGTAAAGACGGTTTTCCACGCGTGTGAGCATCACAAACTTATAATTAATATCTTCATAACTTATGACATTTCGTGTTGATTGTCAAAGTTCCCTGTCGACTGTTAAACTTTTTAAAACTTAAGTTACGAGTTTGTACGTTATATTGCGCCATTTCCGCACATCTCGACGTAAATAACCGACTATAACAAGGTGTTTTTTTAGTGCGTAATATAGAATGTTCTAAAAATACACACTCTTCTAACTTTTGAAGCATGTTTACGCCGCGTATATCGCTCACTCCTTTCAACAACGTCACATATCAAAATTCGTCAATTTTCAGTTGTGCATGTTTTCAAAATGCCTAGAAAATGTACTACATTCTGGCAAAGGGGCATATTTTTAACTAAATATTTACCCGCTTAAGGGCAGAAAAAGTTGTTTTTGCATTTTGAAGAAAAGTTATTGTTTAATAATATTTTTAAATTTATAAAATATTTTTCAAAAGGAGTAAAAATATTCCGGTTTTACCTAAAAAGATCTGTTGCACAGTAAAAAGTGCAATGAGCGGCTTGATATTTATTTTTAATGCATTGTATTATATTTTTAAACTTTAAAAACGATCTCCTGAAAAAATCAAGTTTTTTGATATAGACGTTGTTGAAAGGAGTGACCGATATGTCATAAGTAACTTAAGTAATTATGTTCAGTGTGGGATGTTTTATTTTAAGGAGTTACATTTATTTGTAACGTCCCGTTCGTTAAGTATATGATTCACGTTGCAGTAGGTTTTCTCCTGTGTTTAATAATTTTTTATTGGAACATTTATTTGTTAAATTTATTTTTTATATTTTTATTTATATTTATATATTTATATATTTGCTCAGACTTCCATATTCTTCTTCATCTTTGATGAGATGTCAAAAAATAATATAAATTTACTTCCTTTATATTTAAGAGAATATATTTTAAGTTATTTCACCTTATTAATTAATTATATTAACATTTTTAAATTCTGCTTCTACCTTTACATACGTACATAGTATAAAGACCTAAGATTGTACGTAAAGGCATTAAATTTCCTTCAATACCCGCTTTTCGGCCGTTTCTTTTCGGGAAAACAGTCGGCTCTTGTATTTTGCCAAAAGATTTACGATTCGCTTGCACCGGAGTGTGGGGTGAGAGGCAACTTGAAGAGCAGAACCCTCGCTAAGGGATGGGGCCGGCTCGCGTAAATGACTATTTGATATGCCTTATGGGGTGAGTAATTTACGCTAACGAAGTTGATGGTAGAGACAGTAAATCTTCAAAATATTTCGCGTTTATCCAAAATTTTTTGGATATAACTCTATATGGAAGGTTTTATTTTTTCATATAAGCTTCCATATAAGAGGTTTTTCTACAGGTATAAAAGTTAGTCAGTTAAACTATATCCGCTCCCTGTGTGGATCATATGGAGTCCACAAACTGTCTTCTGGATTTTCTGTTGGCTGCTAGCTCCTGAATCAGGTTCCCGAATCCAAATATTTTTATTTTAGTTGTCACTATATTCTTTACATGTGTTACCTCGGTGCTGTCCACAGATTGGATGTCTGTCGTAATTTTTACGAATGTCCCGTAATCTAGGGTCAAAGAGCTTAGAATAAGCTCGTATTTTATTCTTTGACACATTGTACTAATATTGATATTTAATAACATTTCAAAATCGATTCGTTCAACATGACTCATACATATTAAAAAATGATCCAATTCAAATATTTGCCAATCGTATCCTATCCTAACATATAACCCTTCAACCCTTACCATCACCATTATTCGACGAATGTACGTAGGTAAATAAATTACCCACCACCATACAGTAAAGGATCGCGAATCCTGAAAGATTTGAACCATGGCAAATATCGAACGCCGGAAAGTTTTTTATTGACTAATAGATTTTTTAAGTCTGATCGCTTTTAATATTGATTTGAATCATATTTCAGCGCATATCTACCAAAATAATGGACACATCGTGCTATAAACAATTCTTGTTTTCTCATTAATTGATCCGGTTGTCACTTTTGGGTAATATATAATCATTCTTAACTTAAGTTATACTTGGTAAATATTGGTTTTTCTTCAAATCTATAGTGACACGTTTTTCGATACATCCCACATCATTTTCAGAATAAAAAGTGGTATTTACCAAGTAAAGCATTACAATATTTGGAGTAAGTCCAAATACTTGAATAAAAAAAGCAAAACTTTAATATTTTTTTTTGTTTTGTTACCTTTTTTTCTTTTCTATCTCTGCATCAGTATATAAGGCACTCTTACTTCAATCGTGATCCTTTACTTCAGGGGACAATCAGTTATCAAAGTTTCAAAAAGAAAATGTTAAAACATTTAAATGTAGAAGACGCAAAAAATCTGTTTACAATACCTGTTATAAAAAAATATCAAAAAATATTTTCTGGTCTTTCTTAGTATGTAAAATAAATGGAAAAAATCATTTTACATGCATTTATTTATAAAAGATTTCTCCAAACTTTGTAATTTTAACTAAATATGTCATATTACACCACCGGTATTCAATATTAAGAAGATAATTTTACACGCATTTTATGATTTACATAAATCTGAGTACAAAAGTTTGTCACAAAACATGGTCGTATGTGAGACGAAGCGGCAAAATAATATTTCAAATCCAGTTAATAAATTGTAACACCGGTTAATAAGATAACACGTCCCGGTTATTGAGATGAAATGACAAAATATAACGGCAAGGAAGTATTCAGCAAGTGTGACGTTGCTCAGTAAACTTCGAGCGCTCGGCAAACTCTTTGGGCATAGAAGATTATGACTTGCGATTACGTCTCTTACGACCGTTTTTATACAAGGCGACGCTTTATAAAATTTAAGGCGGGTTACTGAACTTAATGGGGATCGAAATTAGGCACTTGATTTTTACTAGCGGCATTAGCAAAGAAAAAATATAATATATATCACCAAAATGGTTTTCCGTAATGAGTACTTTATTCTTTGACATTTTCAGTTAATGCTTCCATAAATTATCGGAGGTCGTTTTAAAATATAAAAATGGCGTAATTAATTTCTTGTGATAAAGAAATCAATCTAGCTTAGTAGAATGAACGTGCTTTTCCTGAAAACGTTTCTCATAAAAACGTTTCATGACAAAAAGTTATTAGAAAATTAAATTCAATATCTAATGTCTTTTATCCGACCATTTTTAATAATCATCCGAGTATAACTTAGACTATATCCTCAAAAATATCAATCTTTATTACAAAATATCAATACAATTATGAAATTTACTGAGTAAGATAAAGGCATTATATAGTATCCGCCTCTATAGTATTGTGGTAAGAGCAATAGTTGTAGGTCCCTTCCCAGGTATAGCAAATAAATATTAGATAAAAGTAACCATTATTTGATACGAGGTAGTGCCTTTTGTGACATCACCGACTTGAAATGTGAGGAAAAAGGTGTTCATAGTTTGGCTCCCATTTACACATTTTTGTTTACTTAAATGGTTGTGTGGACTCATACGATCCAGGAGTTAATAATTACAACCGGATGTACATTGAATGCTGTGTAGAAATATCCTGTTTTCTTTTTTGAAAAACAAAATGGCGTGTTCTCTTTTCGCGTTCCCTTCAAAACAAGACCTTAATTGCATGTGTTGTTCTGTTTTGCCTGATATATATTTGTGCGGGGCTCAGGTATGTAGCGGAATAATAATTAGGATTTTATAAAGGTCGTATTTTAGTTTCATGTCATTAACTTTGTGGAAAAACATATTGATTAAAACTTAGTTTAAGCACATATTTTATTTATAGGTTTAAGATCGTTTTTTCATTTTAATTTATCAAATTGATATTCCAACTTTTAAAATATTTTTTTCTAGCAACGCTGCACCTCTCTAAAAAAGAGACTTGGCATTTGTGGTCGGAGAGCGACTTAAATATTAATTTTTTTCACTTAATTAAGGATCTATTACGACTCTTTTCATTTATTTTGTTTGGTCTTTATTTAAATTTAATATGTAAATTTATAGGCATTTTTACGAAAATCCGTAGGGAGGTTATAAAAATATATGATTTCAAATATTTAAATCATTATTTAAATTTTGAGTTGTCGCATTTTGTTATTCTCATATCATTTTAGAATTGTAAATATGCACATTTTCAACCAACATTCTTTTAAATTATTTTTGATATGCGATTAAGTATTATTGTTTAAAAAAAAGGTTTCTACATTGGCAAATTGAAATAAGTTAACGAAACTAATTGATTTTACATTAACAAACTAAAAGATGGTCCTTCGCACGTGTCTTATTTTCATATTTAAAGCTTGTAATAAAAGTATTTAAAAATTGAATACTTCACATGACTTGATACACTAAGTCTGGTAACAATGAATGTATTTCTCACCCTTACTTTCATAATCATATCGTTTAATTGTTTTTGCAAAAAGGATGAAAAAACGATCATTAACAAAAAGTCATTCCAGATATATGTTTCTTTATATGATCACATAACGCTAACTAGTTTCTTAATTTGGTTTCACATAGCATATTTCTAGCTCCGAATATATCACAGAATTAATTATTTAAAACTAAATTATCGAATGCAGATAACTAAACAAAGAGGATTAACAGAAAAAACTTGAACCGCTACAACCCTGAATTCTTTATATGTGGCCTTCATAACAATATTATACGTATACTCGTATATAGATATATAAGTTTTTCATTTAAGTAGGTACAAAAACCCTTTTACGTAAATATACCATATGAACAGGTAGGAGTTGGTGGCGTATTGTTCTTAATGATCGTAAAATACACCTGTTTTTTTTTTCTATTTTGTTCTTTTTTTACAATAAACGTATCTGAACGACTCTTTTGTTGTTGAAGAAGTTTAAAAAGTTATTATTAGTAAACAAAATAATGATTTCTGAAGTAAAAATACCCAATAATATCACACCGGAAGTAAAAATCCCTTTAATTCATTTCATCGTTTGTGCATTGATGTAAACAAACAGTCGTGAATATGTAATATGAATTTTGGGTTGTGTAAATAGGATGTGAGTCATTCATGAATGACCTATTTCAGTTTTATATATTGATACCATGACAAGATCCAATTTTGAGTGAATCTCGTTCACAAACGTTGACTAGTTCACTAGCTTTTTGATTCACAGAATGGTCAATTGATATTTTATTATTGTACCATGCAGTATTTTCACTATAAATATTCATTTGTTTATGTATACATATTTCAATTGTACTTTAGTAAGTATCTTGTTTATGCATTGAATTGAATGAAATGAACAATATCGCAAATTTTCAAAAAATTATCCACCTTTTCTGACATACTACGACAGCAGAGACCTATTACAACTGTATTTTTTGAGTAGTTGTCACTTTAAAGTTTCTATTCTATAGAAGTGATTATATAATAAACTATTACGACAACACTGCGTCGATGCGAGGTAATAAAATCGTGTCAGAATTTAAAAAAAACTGTTAAAATTAAAAGGAATCCAACAACAGTACAAAATTATTTGAAGGTAGTAATGCAAAATAAAGTAGTACTGCAAAATAAAAATTATAAATTTAAAAAAATTATAATATGCGGAAGAATCTAATACCATTGCATATATATATATATATATATATATATATATATATATATATATATATATATATATATATATATATATATATATATATATATATATATATATATATATATATATATATATATTCACAAGTTTCAGTAATTAATGCAATATGAATGTTTAATAATGTATAGAATGGTAAACGTTACACACGTCAATATGTGATCCCTTTAACCTGCCAAATGCCAGGTCCTAAGCCCTGGAATTCTCAGATCTCAGATCATCTTTCATAAAAAAGGGACAAATGATACATATTTCATATCAAGTTGAGACACCTTTAAAATTCAAATACAGATATGGATATTCGTGCTTAACGTGGTGTTATTTGGGAATATGAACGACAATCTCCCTTTTCTCGTAAAATATGAATGCAATTTAAGCGTTCCACACAGTTCCACACAGTGCAGTATATTTTACTAATTTCAACAGATGTTGAAATTAGTAAAATATACTGCAAATTCATTAAGCCCCGGAACGGTGCTACGAGTATGTTCCAGGAACACCCGAGCTATAGAGTTGAGCCTTGCATTGTCCTGAATACCTGGGATGACGTCCTTTGGCTAAATAACTGGCACATAAATTGTTCATTCCGCGGACTTAATAATATTACAGTAATACCTAGAGTCCTGAAAACTCGACACTTTGTTTTCATAATGGTTTTCGTGCATTTTCAGTTAGGAAACAATGAAAAATACACTGACAATTTTATGAAAATAAAAATCATTTTTTTTATATTAAAACTTGCAAGTTTCAATATGAAAATTACTTTTGAGTAAATAAAAATCAAACTAGCTATAACCGGCCATGATTTGCTGTAGCTCAGTCTGGTTAAACGAAAGGAAAAACAGAATGTCAACATTTCTGATGTATATTATTTCACAATGCTTGTGAAGCAATGAAAATATTTAAAATCTGATTCTTAAATATGTCTTATGTCTGAAATGTATTTTATATAAATAAATACCAATGAATTGAAAAAGTGAAATGTAAAAATGTGTAACCATATAAAAAAGAATTAATTGGGAGAAAGATATCGTTTGTGAAGAAACTCAGGGTAGAGGATATAGATATTATTTGGGAATGAAAATGAAAATGGAAAAAAATGGAAAGTAGAAAATATAGAAAAACTGCTATAGCTAGGACAATCGAGATACTCGAACTTGTTATGGCTACTGTAACTTGGATACTAACCCTAGAGAAATAAATATTTTTGAATCCTTTGAGGTTTTTTTTAAAGTATTATTTTTTTTTGACTTTGTGAGGAATGAAGAGATGAGGCGTAAGACGCAGCAAATCTTGGTCACAACTGTCGTCAAGGAAAGGCGATTCAGTTGGCTTGGCCATGTACTCCGCATGCCTCCTGAGAGCCTTAATTAAGCTTGCCTCTTTTACGAGGCATCAGGTTCGCGCCACCCAGGACGACTACTGCTGACAATTCGTCGGCAGTTCTCATCAGAACTTCGGGACGCGATACTCACTGGGAGGATGCAAGGGAGCTGGCAGCCGACAGAAAAGCCTGGAGACAGTTTTTGAACTCCATATGATCCACCTAGGGAGCGGATATGGTTTAATATTTTAAAAAATTACTTTTATTTATAAGAATAAGACAAAAAACGGGTAAATTCAAAGTAATATCTTTTCCCTTTATTAGGTTTCTAACGCTGATTTGGGTAGTGAAATATAAAAAAAATATTTTTGACTTGTTGCCTATTTCCTTTGGAGAGCAGGATCTACTTCCTACTGAACTAGTTTCGCTCCTTTGAATGCAAATGAAGGAGGGGCTGGAAGCAATTCGTGGAACCGCCAAGGTTTTTATTTTACGATTCGTACCCTTTTGTGGGAATCCCATTGCCACTTTTTCCATTTCTGAAGTTTATTGTTTATTGGCATCATAGTTCACTTTTATACGGCGGCAAACACGGGGAAATGTATTCTTTATGTGCGATGTTTTATTTTAGCGTTTGGAAAAACAGTAATGTTATGTAAGTTCCTCCATTAAAATTCAAAGAATGACGCTTTTCACATATTCCTACACGTATTTATTTTCTCTCGGGTAAAAAACTGATAATGTACGTACTATTACTGGTATTCACTATTTGCGCTTACCTATTTTGTATGTGTCGGCCTGTGGTCCCGTG
>NW_028281575.1:0-52500 GCF_059751285.1 Brachycentrus maculatus | reverse complement strand
GGCGTGAGACAAGGGTGTATACTGTCTCCTGATCTCTTCAATATATATGGAGAATATATAATGAGGGAAGTACTAGACGGGTGGGAAGGTGGCGTATCAGTAGGGGGCAAAAAGATCTCCAATATAAGGTTTGCAGACGACACAACGCTAATAGCCAACAATGAGGACGAAATGGCTGAACTCCTCCATAGAGTCGAAATAGAAAGCCAGCATTTAGGACTTCAAATAAACAAAAGTAAAACCAAGGTTCTTGTCATCGACCGATTCGGCACCCTGATAAGGAACAATTCTTTAAGGGATTATGAAGAAGTCGACGACTTTATCTATTTAGGTGCACTCATTTCTAAAGACGGAGGCTGTGAAGCAGAAATCCGGAGAAGAATTGGAATGGCAAAATCAGCAATGTCTAGTCTGGCGAAGATATGGAAAAATCGGTCCATACTGAGGAGAACGAAAACCCGTCTAGTGAAATCTCTTGTATTCTCCATTGCGCTGTATGGAGTGGAAACATGGACACTGAGGAAAAAGGAAAGACATATGCTGGATGTGTTTGAAATGTGGTGCTGGAGGAGGATGCTGCGCATTCCTTGGACTGCAAGACGCACAAACGTCTCCATTCTCCGCGAACTGTCAGTGACAGAAAGACTCTCCACGACTTGCAGGAAAAGGATTCTGTCCTACTTTGGGCATATCGCCAGAAAGAACGAGAAGAGTCTTGAAAAACTGGTAGTAACAGGTACAGTTGACGGTCTCCAACAAGATGGACAGACCAAATAAAGGAATTAACCGGATCCTCGCTAAACGCAGCCATCAAGTTGGCCCAGGACCGGGAAGAATGGAGAGAACTTGTGCACCAAGTGCCTGACATTCCAGAAGACCACGACGCTCAGCATTGAGCAAGAAGATGAAGAGATATATATATATATATATATATATATATATATATATATATATATATATATATATATATATATATATATATATATATATATATATATATATATATATATATATATATATATATATATATATATATATATATATATATATATATTCAGATCTATTATAGGAAATATATGGACAAAAATATGAACTGAGTCATTGCAAAAAGAAAGACCACAGAAAACTTGGCATGATCAGGTATGTAAAATACTTGAAAACAGTCGAGTAAGGAGTCGAAATAATCGATGGAAATGTGTGAGAAGATAGATGAACGTGAAAGAGGCAAGGAATGTTTCCAAAGATGGAGTGTGTGGCGTTCTGCCTACCCCTGAGGCAAAGCGGCGTGATGGTTAATAAATCAATTTGTTAGTTAACATATGAACTGCAATATAACTGAAAACATGTAAACTGCATTGAAAATGCAGAAGACATTCTCGCTTGTTAAAAGTTTGTTTAAAATGTCTTTTCGCTGCTGTAAAAAACGTTTACTTTAAAATTTGTCGTACAGGCATTTCGTTGCAATTTGTAGATCTTTGCACAGAAATTTCAGTCGAAACCCAGTAATTACGAGAAACTAGAAAGAACTTTTAGTTAGTTAACGGATAACTCGAACACAAAGCGACATTCTACATATATATATTTTTTTAAACGACAGGAAGTTTAAAGCTCATTAAATCCTGTTTTTTTTTACTAAACCGTATAGATCTGTTTAATGAGTGAACATTTATAATTGCTTTACTTGGTAAATACCACTATTTCTACAAATCTATTATCTAACATCATTATTAAAGACGATGTCCTACAGTGAAATTAATGCATCGAAGCGAATGTGATTATGACGTAAAATGTATGCTTAACACTTTAAGTATAAATATTTTTGAATATTTTAATTATTATTATTGTATTTCAAAAGTTAAACCCTATTCAATAAATAAACATTGTTTGCTTTATATGAGTTCTGCCTTCTACTGCGGGAAGCTAGTTAGTCTTTTTTTTATTTGAAATTAATAAAGGTAAATGATTTTTTTGTTGTTTTTTTTTACTACGAAATAAAATATTGAGGACTAGACAATATTAAAAGATTTTCAATTTTAGAAATTGGTTCTGTAAATTACAGATTCTTAACTAAACTATCCTGATATTAATTATGTACTTGTAATTAGCTTCCATTTCGATTTTGCTTTGTATTTTCATAATTGCTTTTAAGAACTGTGTCTATTTCAATTAATCCTTGTAACTTTAATTACAAGAAAAAATATGGCCACTTCTAATAATGTAAAAGTCTAGACATTCTTTGTAAATGCCTTCAGAGGTTGAAAAAAATCCATGAAAATGAAAATAAAATACTTATCTAGACTTAAAATTTATTGCTTGAGTAGTAAGTAATTTATAACAGCACTCATTCTTAGTGACCTAGTCTCAGATCGTTTATCAAATGAACATATACCAGATTCAAACATATACCCACACCAACGTGGCTTTTCTATATTTTTTTACCTTTTAAACTCTCCCACTACCATACATTACATTTTCCATGTCACTAACAAACAATCTCCATGTTTCACTTCCATACATTAGGGTCGGAACCAGGACTCCGTTGGGTACTGCCAGTTTAGCTTTCGCTGATAGGTTTTTATTTGCTATAACTGATTTCAGTGCACCATTCACTTTGTTCCCAGCATTCATTCTCCTTTCTATGTCTATATCAATCTTTCCATCCCTATAAAACATCTACCCAAATATAGGAAATCATTTACCTGCTCCAAAATCTCTCCACTTACCAATATTTCACACTCAGATTTACATTCATCTCTTTTTTTAATTATAATTTTGGATTTGCTAACATTCATCAATAAATCACTTTCCTTGCACACATTATACACTTTTGTCACCAACGTTTGCAGGTCTTCTCTGCTATCGGCAAGAAGAACAGCATCGTCAGCATACAAAAGGCAACAGGCAGTCAAATTATTCATTCTAGCTCCAACATTCAAATCATTCAGTTCTTTCATACAATTATCTATGTATAGGTTAAACAGCCACGGCGACATTACACATTCCTGTTTAACACCTTTAGAGATACTAAACCAAATATATTGTGTTAAAAATAATAGAAAAGTAATAGTTGTGCACCGCTTAACGCTTAAAAAAGGGCGTTAATTAATGTTTTATTACGAATGTCAGCGCTGTAATAATTTCATGAATGTTAATTAATTTCAACCAAAAAATTTACTGAACTCGGAGTTTAGCAAGAAGCTATTCCCAGTAAAATGTTTCGGACTGTCAACTGTTCGGCTGTCCAAATTTAAAACACAGTAAGAGACATTTTTTTGTGGTAGGTTTTTTTTGCATTTATGGACTAAGTAGACTCTACTTAGTCCAAAAATGCAAAAAAAACCTACGACAAAAAAATGTCGCTTACTGTTTTTTTAAATTTGGACAGCCGTGTTTTACCCGTGTTTTGTTTTAATCAAATAAAATTTCTCTCGGCTACCGAATTATCGATACTTGAGAATTCTCCCTCAAAGGAGATTAATCAATTTCAAATGTATCTTGGCGTCACCAATATTTGATGTTCAAAGTGCCAGATGTCCGAGAAATACTTTTCAGAATGAAAGAAAGAAATATATATATATATATTTTTTAAATATTTTCAGTTATTACTTTGCAGCATATTTCATAATATCAAACTCCAACATTTTTTGAACTACATTTATATTATTACTTATTGATTTGGCATTAACCTTATGGAATGATGTGTTGATTTTTTTTTAAATCCATCTTCTGGTAAAAATTTAAATATGTGTAAGTTTTCGAAACTAGTCGTATATATAAATAAAACTCATTAAGTGGTATATTCAAGTGTTTAATTAAAAAAAAATACTTTCACGTTAGTACCTTTTTTCTAACTGGTTTTGTCATCTTGTCATGTTGGTAACTTTTTTCCAACCGGTTTCGACAAGCACCTTGTCATTTTCTAAATAAAGGTAAATGAAAAAAAATTATCTCAACATAAGAGTAGAAAAATATGGAATTTTGGGTATTTACAGGGCTTATGACCTGTCATAGGCTGGTTAAGCGATCATTCACTATTCTAACCATAATGAATAACCACATTAAAAAATTGGAACTCCTAGATATACGATAAAAATATAAAAATAACTCCAAAGAGGAGAAACCCCAGATTTGTGAACAAGTATTTGGACACACTGACATGTTCGTATAAAACAATAAAAGGTTTTAAAAATATATTTTTGATTTTTTTATTTTATTTTTAGATGAAATCAACTCGTATTGGGTAAAATATTATATAAAAGTAAACGCAATATAAATATTTCTATGTTAGATATAAATTTAAAAAGTAAACAAAAGGAACATACTGTATAGCTGAATAATATTACCCTTTGAAAATTGATTTCATATCGTTCTAGAATATGTTCCCGCTGTCCATTTGAATATTTCCCTCTATTTTAAACCACGTGACCTAATAGTCGGTGCCAATTGGCCGTTGCACGAACCAATCAAGCGTAGCCAGCGTAATTGAGCTGCGAGTTAACCATCTAATTGCCAGCAGCGGTTTATTAATTAGAGCCATTGATGTAATTTATTGGATACCTTATATTAATTGGAGTGTCACGAATAAACAATATACTCCGATTATCATCGTCACATTTATGGAATCCTAATATTTCCATAATGGAGGTCCCGGGTTCGATTCCCAGGGGGGGCAAATAAATATCAGTGATTTTTTCATTGTAATATATATTCGATATTACACTTGACTGGTGCCTGAAGCGGAGGGCTGATCACCTTTCCTTCATGTGTTAATGATCAAGATAACACGGCGTCTATATGATGCAGTGCCCTATGCACCATAGGGTGCGGATAAGGGTTTGAGTGAATATTGCATCACCTGCGTTTATTGGTTTAAACTTTTTAATTAAAAAATACGGACTTACCTAAAAATATATATTTATTAAATGTGTTTTCTTATTTTACCTTAAGACACTTCGCTCACTCCTTTCAAGAACGTCATATTTCAAAAATCATCCTTTTTCAGATGTGCATGTTTTCGGAATGCCCAGAAGATGTGCTTTATCCCAGCAAAAGCGGCATATTCTAAACTTTAATATTTACCCGCTACAGGGCAGAAAGTGTTGTTTTTGCATTTTGAAGAAAAGGTATTGTTTAATTATTTTTTTAAAATATACTAAATATTTTTCAAATGGATAACAAACATTCAGGTTTTACTTAAAAAGATCTGTTGCACAGTAAAAATTCAATAAGTGGCTTGATACTTATTTTTGATACATTTCATTATATTTTTAAACTTTAATAACGATCTCCTTAAAAATTAAGTTTTTTGATTTATGACGGCGTTGAAAGGAATGAGCGACCTGTACAAATTATCAGCCCATAAATTGAGGATCTATTATAAGGAAGACCAAGAAAATGAAATAAAAATATGTATGCTAATTTTTTTAATTATTTGTTTCGTAAAGTGAATTACCGACTGCTTTGAAATTTTGACACAACATTACGTTTCAATACGCATATACGAGATCTAGAACTGACCGTTTATTAATGTTACGTCCATCAAATGTCGTAACCTATACTTACATGACTGTAAATAGGAAGAAGAAGAAGAAGAAAGAAATACAAATATTTCATTTGAGTTTAATTGTGTTAAATAAATAAAAACATAATAACTTTTAGCCGTTAATAGTTAGAATATGGGTTCCTTTAAGTTCCTTACATTAATATCGCTCAATTATTGTTTGAACTTTGAAAAGCTTTAGCACGAATATTATTTTAATTCAATAACTTCATTTATATTACAAAGGCAAACAAAGTAATTAATAAAACCATGCCTTTATTAATTGTTCGGAAAATGGTATACCAAAACACAAAAACATACAAACATGTATTCAAATCGTAGTGTCATATTACATATGTCCATTCATATAAAAAACGTATTTGCTAAAATATGTTTATTGTAAAATATTTCGTAATCCTACATTTATCTGGTTTTAATTAAATTGCAATATTTTGAGTGTGTCCAAATTGTTGTTAACAAATCTGTACTATCTCAAATTATATAAGATATTTTTTTTATAATGACGGTGGTAATCTTCTTAAATGCAGACTTCCATATTTTTCTTCATCTATGTTGAGATGTCAAAAAATAAAATAAAAATACACTGTAGACAAGGAAGATCCAAGTTTTTGGCTGGTTCAAACCTGACATTTTAAAAATAATGTCGTAATTCCTGTTTAATATTTAACAGGATAGAAAACATTCCACACGAATAGCAATTAATTTCTCTAAATTTTTAAAACAAAAACCGCCTTTTTGGGAAATAATATAAGTTAAATTTTTCAGAAATTTACTAAAAGCACCGATCAAAAGAGACGTTTTTCAATTTTATGAGTAACAACCTTCTTTAAGAGAAATGTGAAATAATCAAGCCAATGTACTTAATAAATGGTGAGGGAGTGATACATCAAAGCGAATTACACAGCAGAAAATCCTCAAGGAAAATCACTTTTGAATGACTTGTCACTTACTTTCTTCCTTGTGACGTTATTTTCTAGTGATTTTCTTTTTTTTTCTTATTTGATCCTTGGCTTGGTACATAGGGCAAAGCATCGAAAAGAAGCTTTATGATTTTTGGATATGAGAGTTGAATATATTTGATCGGATGCTGGTAACGTCAGTGAAGGAGTTCAAGGTGAAGGTTACAGTCACTATATGAAGTAGAAAGAATGTTTATAGATAAATTCGATTGACAATTACGGCTCTGGCACTCGGGGTTGCTTACCTTATATAAGCCTGTACAAATCTATCTAGGATTTTTTATGCCTTTTTACGCAATCTCTCTCACACACACATATATAAAAATTTATATCCATTAATGTGTATGTGTGTGTGTGTGTCTATGTGTATGTGTTTGTGTGAGTGTATTTTGATTTTGTACGTATAGTATATGTTGATATTAAAATTAAAAAAAAATATATATATAGGGTAAATTTCAATAACTTGCAAAAACATCAAACCGCAACTCATCTATAATCAATAGAAAGGAATGACACGATTTGTTTTTAGTTCTTAAATATACTTGCACTTTTGGAAATGAAAAAAGGAAAAGCAATGTGTGGAAAAAATGGCGTAATGAAACAAAAGTCATATACAATACCTGTGGGTAAGTATTGAATGGTAAAAAGTGAAGGCAATATAAATTTCTTCTTACTTTTTAAAGATATTTTCAAAGCAGAAAAACGAATAAAGGCATTAAACGAAATGGAAAACTGGATGAAGATGTTCCGATTCATTTATTTTTTGCTCTTTCTTTCTGAAACTAATCGCATTCCGTCGTGAATTTAGGAAGTTAATTATCTTTTCTCTGCTCGGATGTGTTTATGAGTGTACTGGCAAGGAGGAGGATACAACGGGTCCCAGCTCCTGAAATTCTAAACCAATTATCGCTAACAAGGTCTCGTTACTCTGCCTGAGAAATGTTTTTCAATTTGTCAGCTGGCAAGACGTTAAGTGATAAACTTGATGATGTATTCTAGGTACTAGTGTAATAATATAAATAGGTTTAGGCGTTATCACCTAAGGACTCTGGGCCTAATATCAGGAACATTAACTTGTAGGATAAGGCTTTGATAAATTGAAGGGTTAACGTTTATCTCAAGACGTTTCTTTTTTTTTTAAATGACATCTCAACAAAGATGAAGAAGAATATGTACTTTTTATACCCTTTTGATAAGAAAATTCGCCAAAAAATAATATCGACCCTCCATAATGTGCAAATCCAGATTTATTTTAATTACGAAACTTTTCACTTACATGTTTTTAACAAACAAAAAAATGTTTCATAAATTTAATGCTTGAAAAGTTATTAAATCTCAACACAGATGAATAAAAATATGGATATATATATATATATATATATATATATATATATATATATATATATATATATATATATATATATATAATATATATATATATATATACATACATAAATATGAATATAAGTCTGGGAATTTACGGGGCTAACGACCGTCATAGGCTGGATTAAGTGGTCTTTTACACACGTGTAACATTCACCAATTCTACCCATGATTGACAACCACACTACTTAAATTCTTGGAACTTCAATATGGTTTAAATAAATAAATTAATATTATTTTTTGACATCTCATCAAAGATGAAGAAGAATATGGAAGTCTGGGCATTTACGGGGCTGACGACCGTCATAGGCTGGTTTAAGTGATCACTTTACAGACGTGTAACATAATATGAAATAATATGAAAATAACTCCTGTAATTGGAGATAATCCAGATTTTGTGAACAAGTATTTGGACACACTTAAAATGTTGTAAATAAATTAATAATCCAGATTTGTGAAGAAGTATTTGGACACACTCAAAATGTTGTAAATAAGATTAGGCGCTATCACCTTAGGACTCTGAGCTTAATATCAGGAACATTAATTTGTAGGATAAGGCAGAGGCTTTGATAAATGAAGGGTAAGCGTATATCTCAAGACGTTTTGGTTTAGACTCCAGGGGGCGTATAGTTTTGGAGTGGAATTTCCACAAATGGATGACAGGATATCCATAGCCCAGCCACAAACCTTCGGTCTGCGCTAATACGTAGATGTAGCGAAGATGTAATCCCATAAATGTAATATATTGGATTTCGGTGCGTTAATATCTGATAACTAAATTGAAGGGTTGTAAATCCGGGAGATAATTCTCCACAATGCTGCCAAAATATTTCGCTAATACACTAGAGGTCATGAAGTTATTATATCTTTGAAGTTGTTTATTTCTCCCCTGAGGGTTTGTAATTAAAAAGTTGAAAAATATATATACTAAAAGATCTCTACTTATATGTTTAACCCTGAAGTAAACATGTTGTTGACTTGTGTCACCCAGATCTTTCCAAAATAATTTATTTTTAAAACGGCCACACGTGGCAATTTTGGATTATCCGTACCTGTTCAAAACACATTCAGCTTGGTTTTCATTTTGCAGGTGATTTCTGTCTTGTACGACTGTGTAATACAAAGGTGTTTCTTAAAGCGGTTAACAGGTGTCACTCACTAGACAAAAGAAATAAGTTTTATTTTATTTTTTGTAATTTTTAAAATATTTTTTGTATATCGATTATGTAAAATGAGAAAATTGTTATGTTACATGTTTAAAAAGATGATGGAACCAAAGTGTAGTAGTAGACAATGTAGACTAGTGATTCCCAAAGTGGTCTATATCGACCCCCAGGGGTCTACGACGACTTGGACGGGGTATGTCAGCGAAAAAAAATTGGGGGTCCATGAAAAAGAAATGGAGGTCAACGACATCAGGTTTATTCCTTAGATTAAAAGCATTTATTTTTTGCTTATTTATTGTGTGTAAATGAAAGCCAATTTTAATTTGAATTAACCTAACATGTGTGCGTATTTTTTGAATTCTCATTACACTTTGAAATTTATAACGTGTGTGATAATTTATAATCTTTTAATGTGCACTACATACATCGGCTTTCAAAAATACATTAGAAGATAGTGAATTTGCTGAAAAACAATATCAGGTAAGGGGGGATCTACCAAAAATCGAAAAACATGGCAAGGGGCCTACGAGACAAAAAAAGTTTGGGAACCCCTGATGTAGACAATGGATGTACGTAAAGCATTAGTATTTGTGTTAAGTGGTACGAATAAAATAAAATCTAAATATTCTTATCAAATAAAGCTCATAAAAATATTTCTTGTTTATTATTAATAAGACTTTGTATTTAATATTCATGTTAAACCTCAACTGTCAAAATATACTTAAAAATTTGGGTGGCATTTATCACCCACTCGCCCGTTCCTGTTTGTCAATGCCACACACCTAGTCTAGGCTTTACAAGATATCTCTAGATATTTCAGCTAACTACCACATACTTGTTCACAAATATGTTACATGTGTGTAAAGTGATCACCTAACCAGCCTATGACGGTGTATAAACCCTGTAAATACTCACGAGATGTGAAAAATATAAGGTAGTTATTGGGAAAAAAAATAAATACATAAATATATATATCAATATACATATTTAAGAGGAAAACAAAAACATAATATTTGTTGCACACGTATTATGGAAGAAATGTATAAAATCAGTGAGGTTATAGGCTTCTGCGCTGCATTCCACCATATTAAATATGTATATATACTTGGTAACGTAAGTCAGTGACTGAATGCAAGTAAAATGGCAAAGTATCACAGCCAGAACACGTACAAAAGTAGTTGGGGGGTGAAAATGTACGAGTACGTAATTCAGTTGTGCTGAAAAACTGGAAAATGCATTTAATGACTGCGCGAAGCATTGAAAATAAACATGTTTTCCAAATTGCCGGTAATGGCGCGGAAACAACAACTGTTCGTTTGGATGTAACGTGTTTCAAACTACCCCTAATGACCATTTATTTATCTCCTAGAGGAAAACATAACATGCACTTAGCTTGTAAAAATTATCATATTTATCTTCAACGATGTATTATTTATTATTTTTTATGTGATTGTGTGTAGGAAAAAGATATCCTAGAAGTGATATTTTACTCTGTTTATAACGAATTATGAAACCGGTTGTCGACTTGTATTGTCCGAAAGTTAACAATAACGGAGAGCATTTTAATGTTTTTTTTTACTGTAAGGAAGTAATGTTAATATGTATTGTTTAATCTCCAATACATAATCAAAGTTTTATTTTTTCAATGTGATTCTAGGACTACTATACCTCGAAGAAATACAATAATTTAACCTAATTTTTTAAAATTATTATAAACTGTTCATTTTTCTTTATTACTAAAAATAAAAAAATAAAAAAAACATTATTATTTAAAAAAGATCACAAATTTGTTTAAATTACATCTAATCTCATATAAATAAAACGTTTAAAATATTTTGCCTGATTTAAGAAATAATCCAATATGTATACAATAAATGTGTGGTACCTATATTTTATATTTAAATGAAGTCAAATACAGAATGCTATTCCTGGTATCAGTAGCAAGTTCCGTATTTGCCTTGAAGGTCTTGAAATATAATACATGTGTAATGTAATACAATACAAAATCAAATATAATCATAAACTATGTATGTGCTTACCTTCCGCCGCGACATCTCTTGTCTATTCTCCAGTTTGCTATCAGATGTCACTAGCTAAATGTTCACTGAAACTGCATAACCACATATCGTATATTATTCCGTTCAATATTCGTATTACCTTTGTCAACTTGGTTTATCATTCTATACAACACGACACTCATAAACAAGTATCTATAACCAAGGAAATCTAAACTTAATGTTCAAATCAAATAAAGATATGATAAATAAAAACTAAGTTTTGCTAATACCGTTGTTTTACTGATAAAATTACACAGCTTTAATCATTTTTTGTATGAACATCTAGGTATAAGAAATAAAATCGTTTTTAAAGAATAAACCAATTGGGTGTTTTTGTTTTAATTATTCGGGTTTTATATTAGCAGAGGAAAGCGTTATTATTATAAACTGTTATATTTATAAACTGCTTGTGTCCATACATTTTAGTTATATTCGAGTATCATACATATAATACGGACTTATTTTAAAATACAGCTTATTTAATATTTATTTTAACACTGACTTTATTACAATATAAACACAAATAGACTTGTAAGCACTGCGTTAAACATCTAATTAGATTGATTATTATTATTTTAACTATTTTTTTGATTAAGAAAACGACATTTATTATGTATATATTCACCTCTAAGATTACCACGATATTATGAAAAATAATCGATCTTTCTGCGATATTCTATGTTCTGCATCTTTGTACACTGTGTTCCCTCGTTTGTCTTATATTATATCCTGTTTGATGGTAGCGGCTCCCTAGATTATGACGTGATGCACACTCCATCGACGCATTTCAATGCAGGCTCGCATGTTCCACTGAATCCACCGCAGTTCTCTCCGAGGGTCCGGGAGCAGACCTTGCAACACCTGAAAGGAAAAAAATATTAAATGAGCAATTATGGAGATCATAAAATCACCTTTTTAATTAAACATTTTTAATTAAAGTTTTACTTTGTTTTTTTTTCTATTGCAACACATATTTCGATGTATTTATTTTCAAATACATACGGTACTTGAATTATGCGAAATATCTCAAAATACGTGCTACGATAGATTTTAACCGTTTCCACTCTGACCATTTTTTCTCATAACTGATCAGCTACTCTTATCAAAAAATGCGACGTTTTTCTACCATTAAAATAAATATTTTGGTTCCCTAATTTTGGGACACTCTGTCTGGCAATTCGTTTGATCATGTTAATTAAGATTAACTGTCTTTATAAAATTAATCAACTTTTTTTACACCAATTTTTATATAAATTTAACCTGCCGGTTTCGACAATACCTTGTCATCATCAGGGTTTATTTTAAATCAAAAACATTAAAAATATTAAAATACTCTCACCAAAAACTTCATTAAATTAATTTTGTATAGATATTATAAAATGTGCCACAAATTATCTGTGGAAAACATTCAAGAAAAAATAACTGTATTCACCTGAAATATTTTTTGGTAGAATATAATTGGGTGATGGAGAAATCAGTGATTAAAGTTAAACCTGCACCGGGCCAGACATTTTGGCCCACGGAGCTGCCTACTAGAATCATAAGGGCCAGAATGTCTGGCCTACAGAGTGGTAAGAGTTAAGAAATAGCGACATCTACCACGCAAAACTTCGATAGATATTATCACACAGCTACTCCCGAATCAATTATTTAAATGGCATTACATTACATTACAATAGACTGATAAAAGTCACGACCGACACTGCAGACTGTTTTTTTTGCTGAAATTGTAGAGCAGTGTTTTTTTGGCAGGGTTTTTGACAAGTATAACTCTCAGAGTTAACGACCTGCCATTGGCTGGGACCAAGTGATCCCTTTATACGTTTGTTTTATAACTTTTATTATTTTTGAAAGATGTATCCTATAAATGAAATATTGTCAGATTTCCTTCGTTTGCTAGGGGTAATTTTGTTCTATTTAGAATTGGTGCCGGTATTGCTCTCAGTTAAGAAGTCATGAAGTATATACGTTTTTCAAATTGCATATATGCAGATGAGACACTTATATACATAACTTTATAATTTGTCATTTTGCAGGATCCTATAAAAAAATATTTCAAAAAATATATAAATATTTACTTCTTTTAATATAACGGAACCATAAATTAATTTACCATTTTCAAAATGATTTTCTTACTTTATTAACACAAAAACCCAATATTTAAAACATATCTGATATGAAAATAATATCTTTCCAATATTTAAAATATACGTTTTTGTTTCCCTACAGTCTTATTGCTTCTACAAAATATGATGTTTATTCCAATAAGGGAGAGTCCCAATATAAACAGCGCTTTATTTGGCGTACCAGAAGTAAGAATGAATATATGTGCACATGTATGTATTCAGGAATGTCTCGTTACTCTTACATAATATTCGAGCGAAGGAAATAACATCATTTCTCTGTTTTCATCTTCGCCTTTCTTATATTGAATTCTAATAATGGGTAATTGGATGAATCAATCACAATCTTTATACATGTTGAAAATCGGAACTGAATTATTCCACGTTGGAAACGTATATATTTATATGTATATGTATATGTATATATATATGTATGTATATATATATATATATTATATATATATATATATATATATATATATATATATATATATATATATATATATATATATATATATATATATATAAATATAAATATATATGTGTATATATATATATATATATATATATATATAAATATATATGTGTATATATATATATATATATATATATATATATATATATATATATATATATATATATATATATATATATGTATGTAAATATATATATATATATATATATATATATGTATATGTATATATATATATATATATATATATATATATATATATATATATATATATATATATATATATATATATATATGTACATATTTATAATATAGCATAAAGATATAATATAAAGTATAATATATAGAACAATGTTTCATATATATAGAACATCCATGAATTTGAGAAGTGTGGTTGTCAATAATGGGTAAAATTGGTGAATGTTACACGTGTGTAAAGTGATCACTTAAACCAGCCTTTGACGGTCGTCAGCCCCGTAAATGCCAAGACTTCCATATTCTTCTTCATCTTTGATGAGATGTCGAAAAATAATAACAAATTTAAGTTGGGATTTTGCCCGGGTAGCTTTATTATTCAAAATTGCAATCCTACTCTGGTCACAATAATCACGATCAAGTAATTAATTTACCTCAGTTTTAAAACTAAATAAAGTATGACAACAACAACATCTTAAATATTTTCTTTTATCTATAACTCCTTGACATAACAAACTTGAACCATTGTGCAGTGATTGAGTTACTCGCACTCGAGTCACTATTTACCGCGTCAGGGAAATTTCTTGGGGAAATATTCCAGACTTGTGGGGAATTTTATTTTCGAGGTAAACTTTAGACGATGTCAATTATCGCCCGGTTGATTGATGTTCAATTTAATCAAAATGTAAATAGGATTCTGCTCTCGATTCGAATATTGATTATAACGGGTTTCCATTTTAAGTACACTACAGGTGTAAATATTATACTGGTAAATTTATCCAAGTGTTATAATTTGAATCCCTATTTATAACTTGTTTTACCTTATGTTTGAATAAGGAAATCATGAAGTTATTTATAACGAAATTAATTAAACCAACCATTCCGCCTCCTCTCCGCAGGGATAAGCAGATATGTTTTAACGCCTTACAACTCTGTTTTTGCAAACATTCTTCGCTTTTTTTTACATTTTTGCATATCCTAAATATGCTCCCCGATTACATGTCCTCCGTTGCATTGTCTGCCTACGTGGTGTAATAGCTAGCATGTTTAGCTACCGTGCTGGAGGTCCCGGGTTCGATTCCTAGGCGGGAGTGAAAATAAATATTAGTGATTTAACACCACTATTTATTTGATATTACCTTGGACTGGTCCCTGAAGCGCAGGAAAGATCACCTTGCCTTCATGTAAGTAATGATTAAGATAACACTGCGTAAATATAATGCAGTGCCCTATGCACCATTGGATGCGGAAAATTGAAAGAAGAATTACATGGCCTAGGCCTATGTGGTAAAAAATATTAATAACTTTGGAATAAAATAACAACTATGTTACTTTTTCCACGTGCATTTTATTCGACCAGCAACCGGGTTTTGTCGTAACCGACATCAGACTGGTATGATAACTCTTCCTGACAATACGAATCGACAACCGGTTAGTATGCCTAAGTCGTTAGGATGTGCAGAAGTAAGTATAAAGTTATTTAAATTATCATAAATATTTAAAGGATTTAAAAATGTACGTGAACTTATTTGTTTTTTGTAAATTTAAAATTACATAAAATGGAAGAGATCATGATCTTCTAACATTCATTTAAAAATAATAACCTTGACTTTACTGTGAAATATAATTTAGTTTTTGTGTAAATCCAAAGGGTTATTAAAATCAAATTAAGAGGACTTATTTTATTCAGCCTCAATAAATATGCATTACAGTCTTACAAATCAAATTTCAATCGGTCTTATTAGAAGAAGAAATTATTAATGGCCCTCGACCTTTATTTTTTGTCGGATCAAAGACCGGCATCAATCACTTTCAGCTGACAGCGCTAATTATGGAATTTTCTTACGTCGCGGGGAAAACACCCCTGAACCGTTTTCTTGGAGCGATATTAAATTACCTACCCTTGCTAATTTTCTTCACCAGGAAAAAATATGTTGACATAGAATATCTCATTAGTTTCCGAATGCCATCGCTCGCTGAAAAAACCTCCCCATCGCTTCCAGAGTTATTGGGTCAATGATTCAACGAACGGGGTAGTACGGGAAGTGGGTACCTGTACAACTAGGATGGGAGAATAATTCACACAGTATTCAGATCATTCCTGAAATACTTGAAATTCATTGAATAGTCTTTTCACATATTTTTAATTTTACTAAAAAATGTGTAAGGCAAAAAGTGCAGTATTGAAGGCATATTTTTAATAATGTTAAATGAATTTTGCAAACATTTTTTTTGTAGGAATATTTCGAATTGCCTACAAATGGATATTTTTGCATTTTTTTTCTTGTACAAATTTAGAACTATGCTCATTCTTATTTGTGAACTTTGCTTGCCCTATTTTTAAGCTGCTCCATATAACTTCTCATGTATCTTCTTCCCGTTTTTATCATTATTATGGAAATGATAAGATCGTTGCCTCGTAGAATATGTACAATCATCTTCTCTCTTCTATTTCCTATTATTTTTAAGGATATTTTTCCTTTCACTTTATTTGGAACCTCATTATTTGTATCTCCTACCAGCTTTTTCCATCACCACAATTGAAAGCTTTTAATATTTCTACATTCATAGTCGTCGTCAAAGATTCTCCTTTGTTTTTTCTACCACGTTAAATCGATTCAATTCGATCATTAATGTATTATAAAAACAAGGTAATAAATAGCTCCGCGCTTTAGTTACTAGTCCAGGGTAATAATAAATCAATATTAAACATACATATTGAACACCACAGAATAAAATCTGTCTCTTTCTTTATTGTTAATTGAATAAAATATCACAATATATATGAAAAATAGATGTAACTAAAAAATCAAAATAATACAATAATCATTTTCGTGGTATGTTTTCAGTATTAAGTGAAGAATCACAACATTTCAGGAGTAATTTGGGCGCTATCACTTGCCTCTTACGACAAGACATTATTTTATTTCATTATCATAAAATAGAATAGCAACGTGACTACATGACAAAGTTAAAGCGATTTAAACGCACTTCCTGAAAAGTAGCAATTTGTCACACACGCTCTGCTTGCTGAAAACAATCGATAAGATGTAAAAAATCAAAGATTTCAGTGTCGTTCAACCACTCCAATAAAGTGCTCTTGAGTATTCTTGAAGAAGGGCGTAAATGAAAAACGAATACCAAAAAATGTGAAGAAAATTTTTACCCATCGAAATAAAGAATCCATACAAAAATACTAACAAACTAACTAATAAACCATCACGCTGCTTCTCCGCAGGGGTAGGCAGAGAGAAAAGAACGCCACACGCATCTGTCAATATTAGCCTCTTCTTCATTCATACATCGTCTCATACATACACGCCGATTATTTTAACTCCTGATCTGTCCACTGTCAAGTTTTTAAAATACTTATTCCAAGCTTTCCTCGGTCTTTCTCTACTTCTTTTACTAACCACATTCGCCCCATAAATTTGTTCAACTAAATTTAAACTTGTTTCTTAACTCATTCGATTTACATGCCCAAACCATCTCCACACACTTTTCTTTTTTTTTACAAAAATATTTGAATAAAATATTACTTATATTGTATAAATGAAATATCGTTGTTTTAAAAGTAAAGTCACCATGTGTGATATACATGTACATAGTGCCAGGTTAATTATAAGTTTTAATTGTGAACCGAAAGTAACCTAATATTCTATTAATTATCGTGAAACTAATGACACATTTATTGTATAATAATTATACAAATGTTTCTCGTACCACGTAGAAAATTACACGAACTTTAATTAAGTCAGCCGCATTTTCCGCTATGGCAACTTCCCTCAAAAATTAATTAAACAGTCTCATTGAAACATTAGATGTTACGGGAACCTAATAATAAAATCACGTAAATGTCATTAGGGAGGAAAATTATGCCGTTATGGTTGCCAAACTAATTAACTTCGATTTGAAGTTGAATTCCTATACATATTTCGAATAAATTGGTTTTAAAGAAATTTCAAAAGCACAATTAAGCCTTTATTTGAAACATGCCATATTTTAAAATTTATAATTATAATGTGCCTAATAATTAAAAAAAATTAATAAAATTATCTTTTTAAAAACGAGATATTATTTTTTTAGGAGAATTTGCCTCAGAAATTCTATGGTTGAGGATTTAACGTATTTAGACAAAACTTATTATAATTCAATCAAGTAACGTATTTAAAATTAATACTCCATTTATGGCAATCAGATCATCATCTATTTCCTTTTTATTATTTTTCATTGAGTTTTTTTTTTCATTTTACATATACTTTTCGATCATGGAGTTTCATGAGATTGATCATATTATTTTTTGACATCTCATCAAAGTTGAATAAGAATATGGAAGTCTGGGCATTTACGGGGCTGACAACCGTCATAAGCTGGTTTATGTGATCACTTTACACACGTGTAACATTCACTAATTCTACCCATTATTGACAACCACACTACTCAAATTCTTGGAAGTTCTATATATATGAACAAATTTTGAAACATGGTTCTTAAATCACTAAAACATCACTAGAGACATCTATTGGTGAGATGAAAAGAAGTTTTTTTACTGAGCAGAAACCCTTTAAGTAGCACGTGAGGTCCGAATCCTCTATTATAATCTCATACAAACGCATAAAAATATTATTTTCATTTTTATTATTTTAGCTTATAATTTAACCAGTTAACTAATTTTCAACATTTTGAGCGTGTTTAAATACTTGGTCACAAATCTGGATTGTCTCCAATTATATGAGTCATTTTTCATATTTATATAAAAAATAACTCCTTTTCTTGGAGATAGTTCAGATTTGTGAACAAGTATTTGGAAATACTCAAAATGTTGTAGATTGATTGATAGATGTATGACAAACAAAAATTTAAGAAGTGTGGTAATCAATCATGGGTAGAATGTTTCACGTATGTAAAATTATTAAAAATTAGTAGAACTTAACCAGTCTTTAACAGGTCATAAGCCCTGATAATACCCTAATTTTCATATTTTTCTTAATCTTTGTTGAGACGTCAAAAATATAAAAATAACCTCAAAGTGGAGAGCTGAATTTGGGGAGAAGTATTTAGGCATATCTAAAACCTAGTGAATATTGCAAATTGATGATTCTTTAAACTTATTAAATCAAATAATACTTAAGCCGTTGGAGGTGAGAGGGAGAAAGAGAGTAAGAGAGGGTCCGAGGAAGGGGTGATATGATGGAGAGTTACAGTTTCGAGGATGGATAGTAATGTTTCAGACGTTTCTTGAAGGTCAATATAGATGAAACATTTTTTACGTGAAGAGGTAAATCATTTCATAGTCTGGCCTGTTGGGGACAAAAAAAATCTGAGGTATGATACGAGTATGTTGAAAAATGGAAAATTTTCTTTCCCGAAAAGTGTGAAATAATTTTTTCTAAAATCGATTCATCACAATATATGAATGAAAAAGACCTATACAACATTTTGAGTGTGTCCAAATACTTGTTCAGAAATCTAGATTATCTCCAATTAGGATTTTTTTTTAAATAATATTTTCTTTAACAATCTAAGCAAAGATGAAAAAGGTTATGGAAGTCTGGGTATTTACAAGACTTACGACTGTCATAGACCATCATCCCTCCATAGATGTCTTTAGTTAACTCTTGCATACTGTGTTTCGAGTTTGAGCAATATATATTATCTAGAAGTTTCAAGAATTTAAGTAGTGTGGTTGTCAATCATGGGTAGAATTGGTGAATGTTACACGTATGTCACTTAAACAAGCTCAACTTAAGCCCTATAAATGCCCAGATTTCCTTATTATTTTTCATCTATGTTGTGATTTAAAAAACACCTTAATAAAGCTCGTTTTCCAGGTATTTCTCCTAAATTATGCTTTACCATTATAAATTTTATTCAAATATTTACGCCAATAAGCCGATAGATAAAATATGCCTTATGGTTCGCCAGGATTTTGCGGTTAACAATGAGAACTTCCCACAAGGGGATCATAAAATAAGCAGAGGTTTGGCAAAAGTTTGGGAAACCTCGCGGTGACTTACAAACAAAGATAGGTTTATAAGCGCATTGGTAAACAATCAAGTCGATAGCTCTCCAAACTTTATATTGAACTTAGTTAATATTCATAATAATTTAGAAGTGATCAAGAGTATTTCTTACCAAAAGCTAAATACGAGATATTTTGATATTAAAAGCATTTTTACATTGTGGTATGGTAATATACCACTCTCCTTATCATTCATCGTTGACTTGGTGTTATTCCAGTTTAAGGTAAAGAAGATAAATTGAATCATTCTGGTATTTATAAATAAAGTTATTCCAATTGTCCAGCCTTTTACATTGTAAAAACATCCCGTAAATTCAATATCATAATTAAAGAACATCCAAGGTGCCTTAAAAAAATAATTTTTCTGAATTTGCGAATCACCTTATATCTGAAGACCAAAATGTTAGTAAATCAACGGGTATAGAAATTATACGTGTTAATAAAACTGGTCTTTGTTTAGATAATTCCCAGATGTGGGGGGTGAAATTAAATATTTGGGATTTTACATTCTAACATCTACTTAATATTATAAGAGCAGGAGACATCACCTTACCTTCTTGTAAGTAATGATCAAGGTAACACTGCGTCAATACTATGTAGTGCTCTATGCACGATTGATTGCAGATAAGGTTTAGATATTTTATTTAATTGACTAATTATTTCACATGTGAGTTCTCGGCACCATCGCATTCATACGTGGATAAAACCAGATATGTGAACAAAGATTAGGACACATAAAATATTGTGAAGAAACATATTAGTGTAATTTATATTTGAAGCGATAACTTTGTGATTATCCATTTTATAATTAAAATTTAACTTCGTTTTAAAATCACTATAAGTATTTTATTATTACTTAATTATAATGCCTACCGGTTTCGAAGCTAACCGCTTCGTTTTCAAGACTGATTATTAATCAGTCTTGTAAAAGAAGCGATTAGCCTCGAAACCAGTAGACATTATCATTAAGTTATAATAAAATATAATTTGTATTAAAATCACTAACTTTGGGATTTTCCATTTTATAATTCAATTTTAATGAAATATTTAAAGTGATTTTAAAACAAAGTATATAAGACTCACCCCTATCTAGACTTCATACCAAAGAATATATATTTTTTAAATTTACTTTGTTTATTAAAAAAAAATGTAAAACGAACTCCCTCTCTAAACATAAGTATCTACTTCATTAGAGAGGTAAAAACGATACATTTGAAATGTTTTGTATATTTACCAACTATTTTGTATTATTTAAATATGTATTTTGTAAAAAAAAAATATTAAAAAAAAGTTTTGTCCGCCTCCGTAGTGTAATGGTCAGCACGCTCGGCTACCGTTCTGGAGGTCCCGGCTTCGATTCCCAAGGGGGGCAAAATAAATATAAGTGATTTTTTCACTGTAATATTTATTCAATATTACCATGGACTGGTACCTGAAGCGGAGGGCTGATCACCTTTCCTTCATGTGTGAACTATCAAGATAACACTGCGTTAATGACACAGTGCCCTATGCACCATTGGGGTGCGGATAAGGGTGTTATTATTATTATTATTATATATATTTTAATTATAAACATATAAGTCTTCGAAATCGATTGCGTTTGTACGCCGCTTGTGTTTTGCAACAAAAAAAACACAGACGTCGGAGATTAATGAGTTTTTTCGCGTCTTGTTTCACATTCCACTGTGTTATGTGGGATCCGCAGTTTACCCCGCCGTAATATCCGCCCTAGAAACACCATTACAGATAAACCTGCTGAAGATTTAAATTCCTCCGCAGGCGGCCGCCCACGCAGGGGCGGAGCCGCGCTCAGACATGTTGATTAATTATAAGAAGAAAAATAAAGTTTGATAAAAGCGAATGCGAAAACAAATGAAACATGTGTGTGTGAACATTTCTCTTTGTTATTTTTCTCATGTTATAAGATCCCGTGTAGGGTAGAACGTAGAAATCAAACAAACAGCTTTATTAACATTTTCTTTAAATTTAATTTGAGAAATTGCGTAATTTGTCCATAATTAGAGGAATACATTTTTTTACCTCGTTTATTAATATTTTGAAAGTAATTTATTTAGCATAAACATGTTATTTAAAAAGTATTTATTTTATTCTCAATATTATTAATATTTAAAGCATTTAGCTTGTGGTTAGTCATTTTTACTTACTTATTTTTTTACAAAAATGTTAATAATGTTAGTATATGACCACCTACGAGATTTTTATGTCTACCGGTTTCGAGACGTACCCGTCTCTTCGTCAGGATAACCACTACTACAGCAGTGTAGTAGTGATTGTCCTGACGAAGGGACGGGTACGTTTCGAAACCGGTAGACATAAAAATCTCGGTAAATGTTAATATACTAATATTATTTAAATTTTTGTAAAAAAAAAGTAGTGTTTATTTTATTTTCAAACCAAAATTTTCGATTTGAATTTGGAAAATTCTATATGGAAAAATCCTGACATAAAGATAGGTAGCAAAATAAAAATAAATAATACCTGCGTGCATCCCATCATGACATATTGGATCGTATGCAGAGCGGACATCACAACAACAAAAAACGCCCTAAGATTGTCGGAAATGAAGGCTCTAAGGAGCATATCTGGCAAGAGTGTACGAGATATGATAAGGAACATCAAGAAAAGAAAAATATGTGACATCGAAGATGAAGATAGGTGGAGAAAGCTACAAAGAAGACAATGGTATATGTGAATGTGAGGATAATGGAACCATCCACATTTCCTTACATTGTACTACACGACGAACCCCAAGGTAGACAACTACCGGGCAGACCACCAAAGAGATAGATTGATATATGGGAATCGACATCGAAGAAGGCTAATCTCTCTTAAAAACGTTATTGCAAACAATGTTTTTAAAAGGTTTATACTTTTTTTACTAAACCCACCATCCACTCGCAGCGGTTATAGAGTTCTTAGGGACTCTTTCTCAACTGCGCACAGACGAAAATATTATATTTATCTTTTACAAATAAGAACTCTATGCAGATTAATGTGGGGGGAGGAGAATGTATGGATAGAGGCCGACGCTTCATCCCCAGCCCTCAGGATCTTTATGCTTATTTGAAAAATTCAAGAAACTCAAATCAAACCTTTACCCGCACCCCAATGGTGCATAGGGCACTGCATCATATAAACGCAGTGTTACCTTGATCGTCAACACGTGAAGGAGAGATGATCAGCCCTCTACTTCAGGTAATCAGTCCAGGGTAATATTGAATAAATATTTGAGTGAAAAAATCACCTAAGTTTATTAATTTGATCCCCCCCTGGGAATCGAACCCGGGACCTACAGAACGGTAGCCGAGCGTGCTGACCATTTTACTACGGAGGCGGACACAAAACTAATGAGTAAAAATAATTACTTAAAACTAAAGTAATCTGTACAAAAGTAAAATTGGTATATATTCCTAAAATTGTGCAAACTTACAATATTTGGGTAGATTTCTACTCGAATCTCAATACATTAAAATGCAAATGAAACTTTGTAAAAAAGGCCATCATTTTAAAAGCATCGGCGTCGATCCAATACTGTAATTTACGTCGCATCGGTCGCGGTCGTGCCGTCTCGCCTCGGCCCTAGAGTCGGCAGTCAGCAGTCCGCAGTCGCGCTATAATGCGCTATGGGCCTTATCACGCCGAACCACGTTTCCGTACGTTCGTACTACACTTTATACTGTGTACTCTGTGTTTTGTATACGCTTGTAGTGTGTACTAACTTTAGGCAGTATTAGGCACCCCACACAGTGATGGAATATTTAAATGTATTAAGATTTTTCTTCTTCCAGGCTCCATCCCAACTTATCATCTTTATTGACTGTAGATATCAGCTCTCCTCGTCCTTAGGTTGGAGGTCCATCTGTTGTTAACAACATCACCTAGGGCTTATTCGACGGTATGGTCTAGGTCCTAGGCCATACCTTCAAATCATGTTATATTTCTGTAGCATCCATGAATTTTTAGGTCTTCCTCTAAATGTCTTTGAATATCCATGGAGATTGCCTGGTTCGCAATATGATCAGGTTCTCTGCATTCAATGTGCCCATGCCATCTCAATCACCTTTACCTTACTATTGAAATATATGCATTTACAAATATAATAATGGTATGCATTAATTTTAACATTTAGTTAACATGTTGGTCTGGTTGAAACGTTAAAATACTAACCAAGGAAAGATTTTGAGATACCATCTATCGAGCTATTGTTAACTGTCCTATTTTTGTTACAAAGTGCATCACAGAGCATAACGTTTACCTCTGTAGTATAATGGTTAGAGCGTTAAGCTACCGTACTGCCTACTGTAATCCTCCGGATCAATTCCCAAGGGTCATAATAAATATATTATTTTGGGAAATAAAAAAACTTTGTATTTTGAACCACTACCATTGTGAGTGGATCAAAAAACAAAGTGTTATTTCTCAAAATAATAAATCACTATGATCCACGAAATTAATGCTTCCAATATTAAAATAAATGTCAGAATAATTATTTGTGACTTTTCGCAGTAAAATATATTTTAATATTACCCTGAATTCCGTTAACTTTGTTTAAATAACGATACAGAAAACACTTCGTCAATACAATGCAGTATCCTATGAACCATTGGGTGTGAATAAAGTTAAGAAAGAGCTTAGCGCAATATAGCGCATTTTATTTAAATATTACAATAAATAAAAATCAAATATCAAAAATAAAAAATATATACGCCTATTTTTAATACATATTACTTTAACTCGAATCATTCTTCCAATAAAAAAGTAATCTGTACCATCCTTCAAAATATAAATTAGAATCAAATATTAAAAATAATAAATATACATCTGTTTTTTATACATCTTACTTTAACTCGAATCATAGAGTTATCTGTACCATCCTTCAAAATATGGAGACAGAAAATATTTTATAAATTTGATATTCCATCACTGTGCGCCGGTGAATGGGGAGGCACAAAAAATGGTACTTTCAGCCACTCGTTACAAAGTTCATTGCTTTAAATACATAAAAAAGGCAGGTAAACTTTCTGAAGCCCTAAAGAGAAGCAAATGTTTGCCTCTTCTCAAAACAAAGTGGCCAAACAGAATCTCACAATTTGTTTGCCAAGTGATACCCTTACTTTTCATCGACTTTTTCGTGAAAAAATACCGACTCGATTATTTATCTAGCAAATAGAAAATATAGATGATTTCGCATATTTGAAAAGTATCTTTTATGTGGATGGAAAGATTGATAAAGATATAGAAATGAGAGTGGATGGTTAATGAAAGAATGAAACTGGTTAAAGCAAATTAAAAACTATCAGCAAGAGGTAAACTGCAGTACACAGACGTGAAGCATGGAGTTTGCAAAATAGGTATGAAAGTAGACTAGTGATTTCATTTACCTTTCAATTGCGTCTTCCGCATCCCTTCAAGTATATTCAATTCCCCTCAGATCTAGAGCATGAGACTGATCACCCTGCCTTCATTTTACTAACGAAAAAGTAAACCTCGCGATAATTCGGCGTGGTGCCCTACGCATCATTTGTTTGCGGATAGGGGTCAATGAAAGGAAATTGAAATCAACCATTTTTTTACTCTTTAATCTGCTCTTGCTATAACTACTACTACTGCTACCGTAAGGACATATCTTATAAGGCGTGGGTAGGCAGAGAGGATGGAACGCCACACTCTTTTGTCCTTCCATACACTCCTGGCTCCCTTCACATCCACACGTTTTGTCATGCATGCCCTTCAATTTTTGACGTCACCAGATTTTAGGTTCTGAATGACTTGGTCGTGCCATGTCTTTTTTGCCATCCTCGTTCTGTTCTCCGATTCACATCTGCTAAATTTTCTGAGTAACATAAAAATGTATAAAATAAAACTAGAACTTTGTTTTTCACCACTGTTTTTGGTACTTTTCTCCAACCAGTTTCGACAAGAACCTTGTCATCATCAGATGTACTAAATCTAAACTAAATCTATGAATATTTCAATGTTTTAGATTAAATACATATTTAAGCCTGATGACAAGGCTCTATCAAAGCCGGTTGGAGAAAAGTATAAAAAAGTGGTTGAAAACAAAGTTCTAGTTTTATTTTATAAAATTTATAAAATGTGCCAAATTATCTGCGAAAGGCTTCAAGAAAAAAATTCAAAATCGCTCATTGCCGAAAATTTGAAAAAATAGTCTGTATCCAATTTGGCTTATTTAAATTGTTAAGACACAAATTTGTTTTTTTTTCTGGCGTTAAGAAATACAGTGGCAAGATTTAAAAGCAAGGAACGGTTGACTTGACAGGTCACTATACATTACACCAGGAAAGCAGGAATATCCAAGAGATCCTTCCAGAAACCACTCGGACTGCATAACGCGAGATTATGTCTGAGGAGAGAGGGAGAGGAGACTACACCGCAAGATTGATGTCAACCGCATACACGCCAAGGAAGTGGGAAAGGGACATAAATATAACAAGAGCGCGATGCCAAACATGACCAAGTGAAAAAAGATTTTCGATTTGATTTTTATTTTGGTGAAGACCAATTTGTCTTAAAATCAAATATATTCTACTCCTAACTTCTAGAGTCTGGAGTGCAGGTCTGAACGCCTTGCTTCATATAAATATGTATATATATATTATATATATATATATATATATATATATATATATATATAAATATATATATATATATATATATATATATATATATATATATATATATATATATATATATATATATATATAAACATATATACATATATGTATATGTATACATTTAAAATGTGTTTCGATGCACAATCTTAATTTTCAAACGTGTGCAATAAACAATAAATAATACTTAATTGATACATTTAACCATAAAGTGACTTTCAAATCAATTATAAAAATATTCATCGTATACACAATGTTCCTACCACGACAAGTTGAGGAAAAGGTTCAACTTGCGAAATTTGACTTGGACTGTTTTTGCAGTGTGCTCATGACATAATGTACCTATGTATTGTAAAATATAATATAACGGAAAAGACTCTCCTGAGATTTAAAGCAAAATTTCCTTTTAAACTAACTTGAAGGATATGTACTAAACAATATGATTTAAAAGGAAAATACAGTAAATTTCTTTCTCAGTAAAGCGTAAAATATTAAAATATAATTTTATGAAATCTATCAGAGAGAAAAACAAGTCAAAAATGGGAAAATTATCGTAACAGCAAGATTTCGTTATATCATAGAAAAAAACATTCTGCTATCCGGAGTTTTTCAAGTTTTATAATAAGCGATATTACTCAGTGTGAATATCGAAGGTTTGCACTTCCTGCCTGAAGATTTAAAATAAATTACGAACTTATTATACAGTGTTTTACTTTAAACAATTGAAAACTATTCTAGTTTAAGAGAAAGGTTGACGGTTAAGAACATTTAATCCACTAGTTAACACGGACCTCTACAGTTACTATCAACAATATACATATATCTTATAAAATAAACAAAGATATAAATATATATATATATATATATAATATATATATATATATATATATATATATATATATATATATATATATATATATATATATATATATATATATATATATATATATATATATATATATATATATATATATATATATATATATATATATATATATATATATATATATATATATATATATATATATATATATATTATATATATATATATATATATATATATATATATATAAACATATACATTTTTGAATAGTAAGCTAATTATTTTTTTCCAATTAAACCAATTTTCTACAAACCCATGAATATACAACAAAGGTATAAAATAATACTTCTATAATTTTTTTTATCTTTAAGGCTAAAACAGTAAAAATGTACGTTTTACAATCTTATCAAAATGTTCTAATCGACAAAAATACAGATTACAAAATTCTAGCTGAAATAGGCAATATTATGTTATCTATTTATTGATTTGGCGTTTAATTTGAAGAACTCCATTTAAAATTATTTATCAATTTTAAATCAAACACAGATTTTCTGAGTCTACTAAGTTGTATTTTATTAACAAACACACATAAAAAAATGAATATTGTAACAATTGTTTCACCTTATTAGGGCATTATCAACATTCGTTTGATAATGCCCTAAACAATTGTCACAATATTAGTTTTTTTATCTGTTTTTGATAATAAAATAGAACTTAGCAGACTCAAAAAATCTGTGTTTGATTTACTTAACAATTAAATTATGTTATCTACTTATATCAATGTATTATATTTATTATATATATTATAATAAATAATAAAACCCTTATCCGACACCCCAATGGTGCATAGGGCACTGCTTCATATGAACACAGTGTTATCTTGATCGCTTACACACGAAGGAAAGGTGATCAGCCCTCCGCTTCAGGTACCAGTCCAAGGTAATATTGAATAAATATTACAGTGAAAAAATTACTTATATTTATTTGACCCCCCTGGGAATCGAACCCGGGACCTCCAGAACGGTAGCCGGGCGTGCTGACCATTACCCTACAGAGGCGGACGAGTATAGCAATGTATTATATTTTGTATTATACTTAATAATATATTTTTTAAATTATCTAATGACAGGTCGTAAGCCCTGTACATACCTAGTTTTTCATATTGTTACTCGTATTTCAATAGGTTTCTTCAGCATCAATATTGAGCTATCAATAAAAATTTGATATAAATAGCTCCTAAATGGAGTGAATCAAGGTTATGTGAACAAAATTTTGACACACTTAAAATATTGTGAAAAAAAATATAATCCTAGATTTCAAATGATTTTGTATGTTTCACTTAATTTTGGGTGCTCTGCCGAAAAAAACACAAACTTGAAAAAAGTTGTCAATTTCTTTGAAATATCCGTCAGTTTTTTATACAGAACCAAAGCATTTTTGTTAAATTACTTATGTATAATAAATATGATTCCATCTTTCCAATTTGAGAAGAAAATAAAAAGGACTTTGCCTGTTGATCGGAAACGATCAATCCTAAAGATGTTAGGGTTTTGACAGACGCTATCGGAAATACATTTCGAAAATGTATTAATATTTATCGTGCAATATTTTTTTTGTCATTTCAACTTGAATCCATGTAATAATAAAAATATTGATAGTAAGTGCGGTCATAGTGAGTCTTAATTTAATATGTATAACAAAGAATGCATTAGTTAAATTTGATAAAAACGAAATTTTTTAAATATGTAATATTTTTAAATATTTTTTTCATAAAAAAAATTAAAGAATATTAAAACAAAAACAAACAAAAAAATTACGATTTCCATCTCTATACACATGAGAAAAAAAATGATAGGGGCACCCACCGTGTGGCATGTTGCGCCATCTTGTTAAAACCACAGCTCTGTTCATCAATGTCATTCTACTGAAGTACAGAGATACAGAGAAGTCAGTTATCATGGTTCTGTACCACTAGCCATTAACCGTAACATTCTGGCTTATCTCGTCTTTCAAAAAATATACAAAATTTTTCGTTGAAAAAGAGGATCAAGCAGAATATTGTTTACGGCCCATTCATCGAACCTACGATGAGCATAATGGTCATTCATTCTATTCATGGTGAAATGGCAAAACGTATTAACTACAAATCAACTGTCAACTATCAAATTGACAGTCTGTAGAAACATACCAAATAACAAATATAAATAACAATTACATAAGATTTCTTCGGTAAAAATAGTAAAGAAAAAATAAAAAAAACTGAATGGCCAACCTCTATAGATCCAAATGACTTCTTTCAGACGTTAAAACGCGTTGCTGGCCCAAAAGGTTTACTTTTGTTGGCTTGCTAGACTTTTCTCTTGTTTCGGCCAAAAATTCTGCGGAGAAATTTCCGCAGATATCCGGAATTTCAAAGAATTATGTTGTTGTACTGTTTTCATAAACTTATTTTATTAGGGAAAAACTAACAAAACCACTAGTTATGTGATAGATAGAAAAATTCTAAAAACATTATTTCTCTCGTTATGAAATTATTAACGTTCCAAAACGTACGAATTTATCTATTTCTTCCCTTTCAAAATAACATAATTTAATAAAAAGAAAATATGTCAAGCCCCAATACCATCTTATGTTCGAAAGCTCCTAGCTTTCTCGGATCTTTCTAGAATCAAAAATCATATAAATCTAATAAAATGAATTTGTCACCAAATATTTTTCTTCCACAATCATTCCCAATAAAACTTAATCTTCCTTTGTGACATTTTTTTCCTAAAACAATAGAATATTTTTATTGCGAAATAATGTAACATCTTCAAATATTTCGTAAGCACATTCAAATAAAATATTATGATTGTATTTTCGGCTGAATTTGTCTTTTCGTTTGATTTATTTTACGATGAGATTATATGGTATTAGGTTCCATAGATCAATGGTAGTCAGACATTTATTCAATCAAATCCATTTCCTCAGAATTGGATTCATGTGGCATATATTAGGATTTGGCAGTTTTTAAAGTGTACCTTTAGACGATGTGTATGTGTATGTATATTTTTTGATGTGGTTGATACATATACCCCTTTGCCTTTACACTACCGATATAATGGATATAAATCAATCTAAAACAATATGTAAAACCCCCAGTCATGAAACCCAGTGACATTTTATTTTTTATTTAAAGATTATTTGATATGATTATGGAAGTTACACGATGCACAACAAAAGCAAGAAATTAGTCTAGCAGTATCTTGTGGCCATGAGAGGTTGTTGAATAAAAAAATGAAATTTCGTCCGGCGTGCATAAATTAACCATAATTTGGTCGTAACTCCGAGGCACCGTTGACCGCGCTTGACCTCTGGAGCTTGGACCTTGCCACTGCCGGATAGTCCACCCCACCCCGTTCCACCCTCGGCTAGCTCCCCCACTCGAAGTACCCATACGAGGAACTCAAGTGTGCTAAATTGCCGGACACTTTACTGCTAGAATGCGGGTAGAATAATTCCGCCAGATATCTCATGTATAATAAAGTTTTTGTACCCAGATCTGAGGGCAAATGCAGAACCGGTAATGGTATTAATCAATCAAATAATACCTTAATTATTATTACATTTTTGATTAAAACACTTACTGTTATAATTATATATAATTAAAGATAATATGAGTAAACATAAGAGACAAGGTACCATTTTATACAAAGCGAATACTGCACATGAAATGGTTAGGATAAGAAAGTTGTTTACATGGCAAAGTTTTTAATAGACGACAGTCCCATCACTTTATCCAGCCAATGAACCTCCAATCCTTAGGATTTAAATCTAGTGTTTGGTTGTTGAAATAAATAAATAAAAATAAATACATTTTTTTTAAACTCAACTAAAGATCATATCATCTTTTCCATAAATCCTCTCCCTTTCCACATCAATTTTTAACATCACCTCCTAACCATACTGGATTAACTTCTATAAATACTAAACTACTTATTGATTATACAAAATATATATTTGAATATCACACTGAATACACACTGAAAAAATAAAAGGGAAGTATTTTTAATGTCTCCAAATTTTTGTTAGAAAATTTAGGATTTGCTCCACTTCTGAGTTATTTAAATCAACCCTTTTGATTTAAATCTTAACATAAATGAAGAATTTGAAAGTCTGGGCATTCATAAGGCTACGACAGTCATTGGTTTTTTAAGTCATCACTTCACAAACTGTGTATTATGTACCATTCCACCCAACAGCGAGTGTTTTTGCTTAGAATTTTCACTCATGAATTACATGAAATTATAGTAGCTTTAAACATAAAGAGTAAATCCACTCACGAGTAGGCATAGGCTATGAAACTGAAAAATTTGAAGCCTGAGTAGGGTCATGACAAGCGGTGTTGCATAAGCCTTAGCTAGATTTTAGAGTCATTAGGTAATTTTTTAAAAATCCATTAAACCCATAATTTTTTTTTTTATAATTCACAACTAAAATGCATAAAACTATTTTAAAATATAATTGACTACTTTTCATGATAGTTCGGACCTGGGCGTGAGATCTTCGTGATATATTTCACATTAGAGCCGTTTTGAGGAAGTCATTTTGGCAAGTGCACGAGGAATGGGCGATTTTTTGTTCAGCGACAAAAATGTTGTAATGTGGAAAAACATTGGGACAAGATTTTGGTGTTTTTTATGAAGGGTACAGTTTTACGAGTGGGGTTATTCCCGCGTCCTTCTCACCCCATTTTTGCATAAAATTTTGTTGCCACATTCAAGGACAAAGGAATAAAGTTTGTTTTACTGTAATAGTTTTAAGGAATCATCGTCTTCGTCACGTTCTTACAGGATTTTAACATTTTCTCTGTCGTTTTACCAGTATATTAAAAGACAACGTGACGTAATATTGAAATAAGTATTTTCAAAGTATTTACAGAAGTCTTCATAATTCATTATTTTACAATTATGTCCATTTTTTTTATTAAAATAATCAGGATTTTCACTACCCAATAATTTATATAAAGAATTTTTAAGAAAAGGTTAAAAAAAAGAACAGTATTTTGATTAAATTTTAATAATCCAAAATTCTTAAAGTAATTTCTAAATGATTTCTAAAGTATTTTGGTTTCTTTGTACAATAAATTGTTACAAATCTCTAAACTTTTTTTTAATACCATCGACTTACAAAAAATAGTTATTTTTAAAGAAATTTTATTAAAAAATTTTAAAATGAATTTAAATAAATTGGCACTGTCTTCACTGATTGTATAAGATATTATCTTGGTACTATTTTATAAATTATCAAGACTGTTTATTTTTTAAATAATCAAACAAACTTTAATTTTATGAAAAAAATAAATACTGGTTTATTTAATAATAAATACTACTGACAAGTCATTTCGTGACTCAGTAAGTTTTCTTTTGAAAATGTTATGTTAATTTTCAATTGCTTAAAGTATATTTAATTTGAACATTTAAATAACTCATGGAAGTAACTCAGTTATTTCAGTTCTAAAGCAACTTTTCCTTATACAAGACTCAAAAAGACAGTGCCTAATTTGTAATAATGTCATTTTAAAAGGAGGCAGTCAATGTGCATATTCCATACAAGGAAGTCCGGACACGCAGAACATCACAGGATCAGGAGATAAAACCTCTAATATATAGTACGAATCACTGTTTGTACTTCTTGGCAATTCGTCAGGCACATTATCGATCATTGGTTGAGGAGTGTGGTAGAATAACTTGCCCAGTTGTTGTAGGAAATACTCCAAAAAATACGCCATTTTCAGAGTTTCAAATATTCTTCTTCAATACTCAGTACTTTTCTGTAAGTAAGAGCCTTTGTTAAATAACACGATTTGTTAATATATAATGCAAGAAAAATTTATATGAATACATACACAACACTCAACTAATAACCAACTTTTGTTAGAAACACATCTAAATACGATTATTTACTTATCTTTTTTATTGAAAAACCTTTTTTTTTCAATTGCAACACTTAACTTATTTTTGACTCATAATGAAATATTCACTTCAATTTAATATTTTTTAACTGAACGTGTCTTGAGTAATGTCTCGTTATTAAGAATGACGTATGATTAGGTGACCGAGAGGGCATTGTTGCTAAGCGGTTCTAAACATTAAATAATAATATTTTTGCGTTTTTTAATCAAGAACATTTTTTTTTAAATACAAAAAGGACTTTTTATTGAAAATGGAAATAAACAGCTTTATTCAGAGCAGCATACAGATATCTGATAAATATTCAGATTAGTGAAAATAAAATCTTCAACATCACGTATTCATTTCTGTAAATTATTAAAGATAACATACATAATAATTTATAACGTACATTTTTATATTTTTGTATTTATTCATTAACATTAAACAAATTCTATGTTTTATATGTGGTGTTTTTTCAAGAGGTGTACAAATTGAAATTTCCCGAAGTAAATTTATGGTGGCACTCGCCGTGTGGCATGTTGCTCCATTTTGTTAAAACCACAGTTCTGTCACGTCAATGTCATTCAACCGAGGTATGAAGAAGTCAGTTATCATGGTTCTGTAGTGCTCTTTATTGGCCGTAACATCATAACGATATCGTCTTGAAAAAAATATGGGCTAATGATTCCACCTGCCCATAAAGCACACCAAATAGTGGCTTTTAATGGATGTAAGGGCGTCTCGTAAAAGACTTCTGGGTTTTCTCGTTTATTGAAAATTATGAACGTTGAGAGTGAGATGAAAAGAAAGATCATTTTCAAGCAGTTGAACAAGCAGTAGCAAAAAAAAAATCACTCTTTCTTAATCAATTTAGCAAAATGATATTAAATTATACTTGAATTTATATAAAGTTAATATTCAAATGATCTTTGTTCAAACTTTGTTGATTTTTTTTTAAAAGACGAAAAATTTATTTTTAAGAAAAATATTTTGCCAGCAAAAACAATTCTGCTTATTTAATATTATATCATAGCTTTGAGAACCACTGATGATCTCAATATGATAATATGCTCAATTTATCACTTTATCCAATTATCTACGACGGTCCAATAATAAAACGCCATATAATTTTCTGAAGGTGTTATTTATCTCAACTGATAAACGAATATCAAGAAAAAAAAACTGATAAACGAATCATTTTTAGAAAACATTTTTTTACATGCATTCTTATTCAGCTATTGTACTTGTAGTGAGAGCTCGTATTTTTTGTTATTTTCCTAAAATAAAAAAAAATGCTAATTGACAAACCATAATTTAAATGCATCGTTAACAATATTATGATGTGTCATAATCATTTTTTATAAAGTCAAGGTTTAACTTCGCAAATAAGTTATTTTTAACAAGACTTTTTTATTGACATATCTTTACATAAATGACGTAGAATAAGAATACCATATTCTTTGATAATTCCATACTCTCCGGCATCCATGTTAAAATTTCGATATATTTTTTTACATTAATAACTCTTAATTGAAACTCAACCCAGAATTCGTGAACAAAGATTTTTCTTCTTCATCTTCTTCAAACCTTCATCTACACCCGAATCATATTAACACAGTGCTATCTTGATGTACCATTCCAGGGTAATATTGAATAAATATTACAGTGAAAAATCACTTATATTTATCTAACCTACCTCCACCTGGGAACTGAACACGGGACCTCCAGTAAGGTAGCCAAGATAGACACATCGGAAAGATGTGTACTTACACAAAATAATATTCATTCATTCATTCAATTTATTATTAATAAAATCAGACTGGTCCAGACCAGTTTGATGATGTCGGTAACGACGAAACCCGGTCGCTGGTCAAATAAAAATAAAGTGGAAAGCTAAAAATATTGGTTTTAATCTAATAATATATTAAAATGCAATTCCATCACGAAGCGTCAGTGGATAATATAAAACTTACACAAAATATTGGAAATAAATATAATCTTTGAAAAAATTAAGGAAATCAAAAAATGATAGTTTCTTTATTTTATGGAACAAAACTAATAATTCGTGATATCGTCAAGTGGGACGTCATAAGTTGTTTCGACCGCAGGAATCGTAAAACTTGCGACCCTTGTCAGGACGCCGTTAGTGTTACCGCAGGATTTACGCACTCTGTTGACGTATTTCGTATTCAAAGCGAGGACTTGACACCTGATGGTGACGTCTGCGGAAACTTTTGTATAATTACTAGCTAACTTACTAAAATGTGTATTTCGATTAGCAAAATTTAAGAAGGAAAATGACAAATTACCTTTTTTTGTATACATTTATTTATACCACAATTTATACATTTTTATAACTTTTTTTTGCAGAGACCCACCAAGCCACCTTGTGTGTCTTGTCGGTGGAGTTCTTTTTTAATATATTTTTTTATTGTTTTTAACGATTTTAACCTAATATATACACAAAAAAGAGAAAAAAATTAAGAATATAAACATTTTACAATTTTCATAAAATTAACTCTTGATCATTTACAAATTCCTTTATTTTGCCTTTGTTCCTTCTTCTTCAAACCCTCATCCACACCTAATGGTGCATAAGACACTGCATCATATAAACGTAGTGTTATCTTGATCGTTAGCACATGAAGGAAAGGTGATCAGCCCTCCGCCTCAGGTACCAGTCCAAGGTAAATAAATATTAGAGTGAAAACATCACCAATTTTTGTTGAACCCCTCCCTTGGAATTGAACCTGGGATTCAAGTATCTGGGACCTGGGAACCGGTAGCCAAGCGTGCTGAACATTATACTACGGAGGCGGACAGAGAAGCAAATAATAAATAATATGGAAAATAATAATAAGGTTTCAAGGATAGATAATAATACTTCACGAGTTATTTTTGAAGGGCAATGCGATGGTTCATTTTTTCGAGGAGAATTTATGAATTTCATATTCCGACCTTTTTTACAATCCAGGAATTACAAGCATTCCAATATTGCTTGTATGCTTGTAATTTCTGCATAGCATAAAAGGCCAGAATATAAAATATGAGATCACGTTGTGTACGTGCAGTGGCAGTATACAATGGAGTTCTGGTTCCAACTCTAATGCACGGAAGTGAAGCATGGAGTTGGCAAAAAAATACGAATGTGCGGCTAAACGATGTATGATAGATGTTCGAATGGTGAAATAAGGATGAAAATGAAAATAATAATGCAAAGCTGAGATAAGCATAATTGAATAATTAAGAAAGATGTGGTAAGATGGTTTGGACACGTGGAACAAATGAGTAAGGAAAAAATGGTAAAACAAATATATGAGGCGAATGTAGTTGGAATAGAAGCAGAGAAAAACTTGGCATGTCAAATACTCGAAAGCGGTCAGGTCAGAAGTCGAAATTATCGACGGGTACAGGAATATTTATCATAAGTCAAAATAACGTATAACGAGATTCATGAATGTAGAAGAGGCGAAGAACCTTTGCAAAGACAGTGTAGTGTTGCATTTTATTCCCTGCGGAGAAGCGATGTGATGGTTTCGTTAGTTAATTTTTTTAAACCCTCATCCGCTCCCGATGATGCATAGGGCACTGCATCATATAAACGCAGTGTTACCTTGATCGTCAACACATGAAGGAAAGATGATCAGCCCTCCACTTAAGGTACCAGTCCAGGGTAATATTAAATACATATTATAATAATTAATTATAATATTTGAGAAATAGTTAATTAGGAATAACAAAGTAATGTGTTATGTAGATGAATAAAAAGTGTTTTACCCAGGGAAGTATTATAGACTATGATCCGAAACCTCCGTACCTTTATGTACCTACATACATTTAAACAATACACTTTTGTAAGATTGTGAAGTATATTTCAATATGATAGTATAGCTATAATAAAAAAGAGGTTAGTAGAAAGTTGTCATGCTCATAACCTAGTTATGTTATGGGTGGGGGGTGAACGGTGCATGACAATTTTTTTTCTGTATATATAATGAATATGTATATGTATGTATATGTATATATATATATGTGTGTATGTATGCGTATGTATATGATGTATGTATATTTATAAATATATTTTTTAACTTCTTACCTAGAAAAAAAATCCTTTGACCACCCTTATTAAATCCTCTCCTTTCCTTCTACTTCCTGCTAAATCTATTATTTTATATAATACCCTTTTTTTGTTTTTAGTTTAATCTCTGAATGTTTTTTAATAGTTTTATAACATAAATGTGGAATTGTTTAATTGGATTTTTTTTAACGTAACTATTTTTTGTTAATGTAATGTAATGATTATTATTGTTAATGTAACTATTGTTTAATATAATTTTTTTTATATGTAAGCTGTACAATTGATATAACATACTTTATAATTTATTACATATATCAGGAAATGACAGGTCATAGACCCTGTAAATTCCCTGGTGTTAATACTCCGAAAAAATCTTTTTTAAATATTAAAAAGATTTTTTTAAATATTTTAAACATTTTTACTGTTAGTACGAATAAATAAAATAAAATAAAATAAAATGATGAAATATTTCAATGTATTGCTTCCATTATCGGTTCTCTTATCGCAAAGGATCGATTTAATTTATTTGGTTTCATTTATAATCCACAATTATCCAATGGTAAGTTAATTGATAAGCTGAAGAAGACAATGCAAGACATTAAATTGTTTATTGAGATTACTGAATATCAACCGAAATGTATGTCATAAAATATTTTTTATAGAAGTTAAACCATAAACCAATTACCTGTAATCTTAACAGATCTTGTCCTCATAAATAAAACAATATTGTATCAATATTTAATCCTGTTTTATTTTGTTTAAATAATAAATAGAATAAAACAAGGAAAAATAATTCCTCTGAAAAAGAAAAACTGGCATGATTGTAGTTAAGAGTTTTTAGGATACATACATATGTTTCATACGTTTATAAAAGGTTATTAGATGATGTGTATTTTTTTGGTGAAAGGTTTATTCATTTCAGAGTCTGGCAGTATTGAGGAGAAAGAGTGTTATAAGCTGCATAAAAATAATAAAAAAACATGTTTAAAAAAAAACAGTTTAGTATTTTGCATACGTCTCTAAATAAAAGGGTATCTGCTAAATAAAAGCTTTCTCACGTCAATCATGGATAGAATGGTAAATTTCGTAAACGTTTTTCGCAAATACTTTGTGGCACATTTTATAAACTTTACAACATAAAACTACTTTGTTTTTTAACCACTTGTTATTAATACTTATCTCTAACCGGTTACGACAAGAACCTTGTCATCATCAGGGTTAAACATGTACTATTCAAATAAGATTATGACAAGATTCTTGTCGAAAACCGTAGGAGAAAAGTACCAATATAAAGTGGTTAAAAACAATTAAGTTTTATTTTATTAATAACAATGAATGTTACACAATTGATGAAGTAAACAATTACATCAGTCAATGACAAATTGTATACTTACCCTGTTAATGTTTAGACTTAAGGTTGAGATAATAATAATAAAATCTTGAATTAAATAACCCCTGTGGAGAAAATTTTGTATTTTTAACAAAAAATTGGACACACTATTAATATTGTGAATCATGTATATTTCTGTTAATATTTTTTTAATATATCTATTTGTTTCAATACTACTTAAAGAAATTAATCTTTCTAAGTATCCAGACAGTTATATTCTTCTTCATCTGTGTTAAAAAGAGAAAATGGAAAAGAATTACTGAAAATTGTGTTGGCTAAGCGAGGAATAGAAAAATCTCTTGTTCCGAGAAGAGGAAAGCGATAGACCATGATAAGAACAGTATGTAACGTTGGATATTTAAAAAGATAGGATATTTTTCTGTATAGGGGTTGTAAAGAAAGTATTGAAAAAGATTGTTTGTACACGCGCTGATTGAGTTTAATAACAGACATTAACCTCGATTTTTTCCAGTACGATGTGTTTGATAACAAAATAAGGTTTTCATATCTTTTCAATATGGAAGACTTTTATCAGAAAATTGACTTCACGCGGACAAGGTTATCTTGGAAATTCCCCCATTTATTGCCAAGATCAGTTTATTGAATAATTTACTGTTCGCATAAAACCATAAAAATACACTTTTCACGTACATTTCGGGAGTATAAATATTAAATTTTTCTGAGAAAAATTCATATTGTGGTTTTGGTAATCCAGATATACACAAGTAAGTTTCTACACTGTTTTTTATACTTGACTATTATAACACTGTCCGCCTCCGTAGTGTAATGGTCAGCACGTTCGGCTACCGTTCTAGAGGTCCCGGGTTTGATTCCCAGGGGGGGTCAAATAAATATAAGTGATTTTTTCACTGTAATATTTATTCAATATTACCCTGGACTGGTACCTGAAGCGGAGGGCTGATCACCTTTTCTTCATGTGTAAACGATCGAGATAACACTGCGTTTATATGAAGCAGTGTCCTATGCACCATTGGGGTGCGTATAAGGGTTTTATTATTATTATTATAACATTATTGAACAAAAGGACTCGTTTACATTGACTGGTATTTTACCCCGAATGCCTTAGACATTGTTGCTGTCTCATTTAAAATGCAATCGATCTACTGTTAATTGCTTCATATCCTAGAAAGTAGTAATACGAGTATACTTGAAGAAAAAAATTACTTTTTTTATCAAGACGGTTCTTACACCCTGTATTCTATTTCGAATAATATTATTTGCTAGTAAATTAGTAGTGCTTAACACCATGTGTCAAAACACCGACACAAACGCAGTCATCATTCGTTATGTCAAACTATTTTTAAATGAATATTATGTATTATTTATATGTTTCTACTCACGCAAACTTTATCAATAATTTCAGGTGTATTCGATTTTTTAATAGTCGATTCAAGATTGACTTTAGTTTCCAAATGTTTAACATTTATTTAATTATAATTTATGTTAACTGTCGAAATGTAATGTAATGACTTATGAAATCGAAAAATATACACTGTTGAAATTTTCTTTTTTATTTCTCATTAATATCGAATAAACAAAGATCATTTTCGCAACATAAAAATAAAACACTTCTACTTTCGAATCTATTGGTGTAAACCCGACTAGTTTGAAGAACTACTAATCAACCGATGAAAATACAAAACATCATTAAATATAAAAATATCCGTAGTTATCGAAACAAATGAAAGTGTATTGAAATTATCATTTGATTCCATATACTTCGTTCAAAATCAAGAGATAAAGAGAACAAAAAAGAGAAGATAATTAAAAGAAGCTACACAAAGCCTTCTAAAAAGCATTATTTGAATACATCGCTGTTATAAAAAATTCAATTTTGAGACTCAACATTAAAAAAAACTGAGTTAGGATATTATGTATATATCAGATACTCGTAAATTAACATCAGAAACAGTGAATGTAAATGGTTCATAAACATTTTTTAATAAACACCAATAATAATATTTTTGGGCAAATTAAAATAACTAATTACCTCATTATTTTTACTTGACAGATATACAAAGATGAAGACTTTCTTCCTTATTGTGGCGTTGGCCGTCTTCGTGAGCAGCAACCCTGTTCCAGACAGCCCACTTGTCCAGATTGTGATCAACATCGATGACAAGCAGTCTGCCGCACTTCCAGAAGCTCTTCCCGAATTGCTGCCAACAATTCCAGATATCCCAGTCGTCATGCCTGCCCCGATCCCCGATATCCCGATGGTATTGCCAGCACCAGAAGGACCAAATGTACTGCCAGCACCAATCCCAGAAGGACCGAGTGTACTGCCAGCACCAATCCCAGAAGGACCGAGTGTACTGCCAGCACCAATCCCAGAAGGACCAAGTGTACTGCCAGCTCCGATCCCAGAAGAACTCCCCCAAACCGAAGATCTCTGGGCTCCAGAAGGACCGATGGTTTTGCCAGCACCAATCCCAGAAGGACCAATGGTTTTGCCAGCACCAATCCCAGAAGGACCAATTGTTAAGCCAGCTCCAATCCCAGAAGAGCCAATAGTCAAGCCAGCTCCAATCCCGGAAGAACTTCCCCAAACTGAAGATCTCTGGGCTCCAGAAGGCATCATGTCCCTCCCAGCCATTATTCCACAAGGACCATCCGTTCTGCCAGCCCCAATTCCAGAAGATCTCCCCCAAACCGAAGATCTCGGGGACCTGACCCACATGCTTGCTGATAAATTCCCACAAGGAATTATCTTCTAAATTTTATCTAAAAAAAGTTTTACTTAAATAGCTTTGATTTCAAAAAAAATATTTAAACATGATTTGGTATATAATTCATAATAGTTATTTAAACATGAAATAGTCTTCCGTTATCAAATAAACAAATATCTTGAACATAATCATAGTTTACATGATTTACACCATTGAATTCCTTTTTTCACTCATTCTCATATTTACTTTACAGATAAAATTATATGTTTGAACATGAATGTAAAATTATACATTAATTACTACAAAGTGAAGTAAATCCAGCATTTAGTGTTTTAAATTTAGACGCAATAAAAAACCGTTTATTAAAATGATATAAATAAAAGTGAAAATGATTTTTTCAGTATTTTTACTACGTTAAAAGATTGTTAATAATCTTAAATGAACATACAAAGCTGGAAAAATCTTACTTATTTCACCCATAGAGGTCACCGTTGAAGTAACATAATAAACAAATGATCTTTCATTAATTGATTCGACATTTTTAATTTAAGTCTTACTTAGTAATTACATTTTTTTTAAATCTACTGTGACACGTGTTTCGATGCATCCCGCATCACGGTGTTTGAAAATGATGCCAAGTGCATCGAAATACGTGTACTAGTAGATTTTAAGACAAAGTGGTATTTACTAAGTAAAATTTTAATAAAAAATAAACGATATTTCAATTGAAGAATAATTACAATATTTAAAATTTGAGTCGTGTGAATAGTTATTATGTGTAGACTAGCGAATGTTACACAATGTATAAAGTGATCATTTAAACCAACCAACAACCGGTTGAATTATGAGGTTATACAACGACAGGTGCAGTTACTATAGTTACGCCTAGTAAATTTCCATACTTACATTTATTCATTTCTATTCTGATATCAATAAAAATCCTGCTTATTTACGTAGTTTTGTTTTGAATCATTAGCAGAATAGTGAATATAACATAATTTATAATTTATTACATATATCAGGAAATGACAGGTCATAGACCCTGTAAATTCCCTGGTGTTAATACTCCGAAAAAATCTTTTTTAAATATTAAAAATATTTTTTTAATATTTTAAACATTTTTACTGTTAGTAAGAAAGAAAAAATAATGTAGTGCATTGTAAATAAAATCCTTCCTGAAAATTGAAGGCAATAAATATTCAATCGAAAGTTCTTACTCCCTTGAGATTTCATATAAACTTATTTACTTTCACAGACTTCATATCTCAGATGTTCGAGCGAAGTAAGTACATTGTCTTGAACTTAAATAAAACATGAGCTTCACATAGGAAGATCAAATTTTCAATAACTTTTCAATAAATTTGACTGTTTTCGAATGAAATGCAAAATTCAAGCATGCAGTGGAACCATTTTATCAAGAATAAAATGTGGATCTGGGCAAACTAAGGGTACCGAGTGAATAAATAATAACGAAAAGTCACGTTGCAAAGTTACAAGTTATATGTAACTGGGTCGGCTGATGTTTTTTTTAGAAAATCGTGGCGTTATATTTCTGACTAACTAACAACCATCACGTTGCTTTCCGCAGAGGTAGACAGAGAGAATATAATACCACACCAACTTGTCTTTGTGAATTCGCCCCTTCCTCATTCGTACATCTCCTCATACATACCCGCCGATTATTACGACTCCTAACCTGACCGCTTTTAAGTTTTTGACATGCCAAGTTTTTGTCTTCCTTTGTTCCTTTCTCCAACAACATTCGCCTCAAAAATTTACTTCACCGTTCTTTCCTCACTCGTTCGTTCGATATGCCCAAACCATCTCAACACACCTTTTTTAATTTATTCGATAATGTTCGTCTCAGCTTTGCATTTCTTCCTTATTTCACCATTCGAACATCGATCATATATCGTTTTGCTGCACTTTTGGTTGGGAGATCGCATTTTGACTGCATTCAGTCTTTCATGCTTCTTTATCTAAAAGCATTAGATTGTTAATATCACTATTTTAGTTACGTTACCAATATTCATTCCATTTCAAAATTACCATATTTACCGATCTTTAATATCCGCTTCGTAAATTTTCAATATAAAAATTAAATTGTCTTCATTCCCTATTTTCTCTCTGTGTACCTTATTTCTGTTCGTTTTTTGTCTTGTTCTTTTATTTGTCCTTTTTCTGCCTTCCGCCAACGTGCAACGAATTATGACGACATTTTACGACGAATAAAAATAAATATTGGACTCAAAACCATCGATATTTTGCCTTATTCAATCCTGACTCCCGACAATACTCCCCACAATTTTAGTATACATATTACATATGTGGAGGTCCTCACCAAAAAGTTACATATCCGATATTGCACAAAAAACCTTTAAATGCAAATCTGTTCTGTTTACTGTATTCTATCCGAATCTTAATTAAAGTTGCGACAAAACGTGACCAATCCTGTATTAAACCAATATGAAATCATTAAATTGCATCAAAACGTATCAATACAAGCTATCATTCATTTACAAGCTAGAAATCCTGATTACTTAAAATCATTTAAAATGGAAATGTAACGTTTTGGTGAGGACATCCACATATATGGTTTGTTGTCTTCTACTGCTATGAAAACCTACCTGACAAAAGAACATATGTATTTATTGTATCAACAAAACATTATACGTATTAATATATCCAGTCTGATGATGTCGGTAACGACGAAACCCGGTGGCTGGTCAAATAAAAATATAGTGGAAAAGCTAAAAATATTGGTTTTAATCTAATAATATATTATTATACGTATTGATTTTTTATTGATCCCGAGATATGACACGCACATATGTATAACAAATGTAAACAAGGAAATTTAGATTCAAAATTTCAAACGTGTTTTTTCCCGCAAGCACTACACGAGTTTAAAAAAATAGTTTTTAATATAAAACAACTTTATTTTTAAGCACTTTTTATTGGTATTTTTTTCAACAGGTTTCGACAAGAATCTTCAGGGTTTGAGGAAAAAATTACCAATAAAAAGTGGTTACAATCAAATTAGTTTTATTTAATAAAGATTATGAAATTTTCCTCTTACACATTCATACATGTCCTCATACATACCCGCCGATTATTCCGTAAAAAAAATGGATGCTTCGTATTACAAACGAGATACTAATAAAATACATCTCAAATTTTATCATTTTGGAATGATCTTCAAGAAGACACAAGTTATTGATTAGTTATGTTTGATTAGAAAATATTTATTACGCCAAACCGAATCCTGTATACTATAAAACGTAATTGGTCAGATTAGTATTACAACTCGTGTACATTTACTGTATATGTACAGCTACAAGCAAATGGAACAATGAAGATTACATACTTTATTGTCCTTGCGATAATGTCATTAAATCTTTAAAATAACATATTGGGAAAACCCTAATATCATAATTTCAAACAGTATACTTACACAACAATTTACTATCAAACAGAAAGAATTTATGGTATATATACCGTACTAAATTTATTAGAATTTAGCAGTAACTACTAGTAGCTCTAGTACCAGAATGGTGCGCAAGGAAAAATGATTAACATTATTATTGTTATTAGCGGATTATTACGGAATGAAGTAACCAAGAAATATCGTATTAAATTATCCGCCTTTTTGTATTAAATTATCTTCGGTTTTTCAGTACAAAGGGAAACGTTCCGAAGTTTTCATGAATAGGTCACAGTAACCACCAGTCAGATCTGGAATCAGAATAATCGGCATGTTATATATATATAGCCTTGCATTCTTTCCTTAATAATTTTTTTAATATCGTAGAGCCGACAATTCCTAGAAAACAAAAAATTAATTTCATGAAAATACTGTTATTGTAAAAATAATATTGCAACTATGATATGTGATAAATAATCGATGTAATAAAATAGACGTATCGTAAAATGAATTATAGTTGATAAAAATACATATTTTATAAGATTTTCAGTTTTTAGATGAACCTCGTATCAGATAAATTAATGTTTAAAGTAAACGCAATATAACTTTTTTTTGTTTGCTGAGCCTCTCCAAAAAAGAGACTGAGGTTTTGTGCTAGGAGAGGGACTATAATTTCTCTTTTGTTATTTAAAGTATGATGTTATACATTTACAAAAAAATATATATTTATATATAAATATAAATATATGTATATAAATATATATATACATATATATATATATATATATATATATATATATATATATATATATATATATATATATATATATATATATATATATATATATATATATATAAACCCGTATATTACAGGGGAATATATTTATTTATGCGGTACGAGGTAGTTATCATCTTTAGTTTGTAGTGAAAATATCTATATGGTAAATATGAATTTATCAAAAAGCAACAAAACACGTGCTGTACAGCTGAATAATATAACAACCCTTCTATCCATTAAAACCACAATGGTTCAAAGAAAAAGCACGTTTTAATATGATCCAGGTCTGAAGGGGTTAAAAATTGAAATATTTTGTTTGCGGAAGGCTTAAAATGTATTTCGCAGACTACGGAACAAGCGCGAAAAATCTCATCAATTTGTGCAAATGAAAATTGGTGTGTGTAAAGAAAGTACTCGCCGTTATTTGAATGTTTTCATTTCAACGTGAAACAAATAAAAACCGGTTTCAGTTCGCAAGGGATTCCGGGAAATTGCATTTTTAATCGGTTGTTTTTACCATCGCGGCTTTGTCGTGCTTACTTGTGAGGGATTTTAATACGGAATCGAGGTAAAACCAATGTAGGGCACCTTTGTGTCACTACAAACTACTATACGATACCTCCTGAGTTTCATTGCACTAAATATTTCCAGGAATAGAGACATTTCTAAAATCTTTTTCATTGTCCGTGTGCAATCGTGCATGATTGATGCATTTGATGTGTTTCTATTGCATAGACCGCGTTCATTAGGGTTCATAATGGTTGCCACTAATTAAAAAAACATTATATAACTCAATCATAGATGCTATTGAGAAGTCACATATGAAAGAATGTATCGAATAAAGTATAAATATTTATATACTATTGATGTTTACATCTACACGTGAAAATTAAAAAAAAATAAACTCAGCTTTTATTTTATCATCATGAATACGTCTTATTTTTCGAAACTAGTATTTAATAAATTAAAACTTATTAAGTGGTTTATTGCGAGTGTTTAATTAAATAATAATAATCAACATGTCATTCCACAATTAAATGCTGAATCAAAATAATATGATTTCAATTAGTTATGGTAAGGGTTTAAACAATAATTTAAAGCAATTAATATTCTTTCTCAAAATTAATAAATTAATTAAACAAATTTAAAATATAATTAAAATGTAGTTTTGTTTTAAAAGCAGTATAAATATTTTACTATAGCTTAATTATAATGTACCGGTTTCGAATCTAACCGCTATAATTCAGTTAAAATAAAATATTTATAATGATTTTAAAACAAAGTTACATTTTAATTATAAAATGAAAAATCTCAAAGTTAGCGCTTCAAATATAAATTATATATTAAAAATATTCTTACATTTATCATAAAATTTTTAAAAGTAAATTTGAATGTCATGTTATTATACATATTTTTTTTTTAAGAACCTTATCTCGAAAAATTAGATAAATGTTTATGATATTTTACTACTTCAGGTTTTTAAAACAACATAGAAATGAAAATGTGCAGATAACTATGAATCGCGTAAAAAATAATTATATTTATGACAAAAAAAATGTTAGCCTAAGAAAGGGGTAAGAATAGAGCATATATATATATATATATATATATATATATATATATATATATATATATATATATATATATATATATATATATATATATATATATATATATATATATATATATATATATATATATATATATATATATATATATATATATATATATACATATATATATATATATATATATATATATATATATATATATATATATATATATATATATATATATATATATATATTTATATTTATATATATATTTAAATATATATTTATATATATATATATATATATATATATATATATATATATATATATATATATATATATATATATATATATATATATATTCAAAAAATTATGCAATATAGATATTCAATAATGTGTAGAATTGTGAACGGTACACAAATGTATAAAATAATATGGAGCGTCTACCTATCTAAGCCAGGAACCGTGGCTTAGTTGGACAGACGCTCGACTACGAACAAGCATCGCGGGTTCGATTCCCGCCAATCGCAAAATGAAGAATTCCACCAATTCAAGAAATAATATTTTTCTATTAGTCTGAGTGTGTTGTATTTTTCAAATCTAACTTTTCTACCCTTTTTATCTTACCTACAGATAAGCCTCTTACATAAGGGTTTTGGGGGGTATCCTTTTTTTTAAATCACTTAAACCGGCAAAATAGCAGGTCAAAAGCGCTGGAATAATCAAACTCACTATCTTTTATATGAAAACGATCGTCTAAATAAAGACGCATATAATATATTATAATGTAAATTGAAATTTCATATATTATTTCGAGAAATAAAAAATACTTTGTGTTCTGATCCACTCACATTTTTATAAACCAAATAGTTTCGGCAATAACCTGTTGCCCTCTTCAGGGTTTATTTATTACTTATTAAAACCCTGAAGAGGGCAACAAGTTGTTGCCGAAACTAGTTGGTTAATAAAAATGTGAGTGGATCAGAACACAAAGTATTTTTTATTTCTCGAAATAATATATCAATATGATCCACAAAGTTAAAGCTTTCAATATTCAAAACATGAAATTTCATCCTCAAAGTGGGTAATCCCGTGTCTGACAAAATAATTTTTTTTATGATTTGATTGAAATTCCTTACAAAATCTAATTCAGGGATTTGGTTTTTGTCCGTTGTGTTAAAAAAATATTGAAATAGCTATAAATCAACATGAAAATTTTATGCAACGAATTATCGTGACACGAACCCCTTGAAACTGAGCTCATGTCGTGAATATCGGACCTTTGACCAATTACCTCAATAAAAGATTTATGCCAACATATATCTGTACGGAAATATTGCCCCAACCAATCGTTTTATTACTAGCGATAAACTTTATTGACCCTTGCAATATTGTGGTCATAATATTATTAGCTTAAGTACCGTTTATATGATCGTTATCCAAAACCTCCGGATAATCCTTATCAATAGTTAAATGATTTTACAAAACGTTTGCAGAGTATAAAAAGAGATCGTCAGGCATCTATCGCCAAACAGTTTCTTTTTTTATAAGTGAAAGTGATATACTGAAAAGGTAATACAACAAATTAAATATTTACAATTTAAAAAATTAGTTGTTTTTCAAAAAAAATTAAAAAAACTATTTTATTTTATGCAGGTCTTGAAAAAAGACCCTTTTACTTTATTTACTATATTTATTCAATTGTTAATTCTGCACCAAAATTTAATAATACAATAACTCATGGGTGTTTAAAATTATAAATTATAATTAAAAAAAAAACCTTTTCATTATATACAAATATTAAAAAATATTAGTGAAGATTAATTTATTTAATTTCATTAAAGTGATTATCATCATACTCGATGAATGTGATATATCTTTACTTGAATTAATTGAAAGTGGTTGGTTTTTCATAATTTTTCGATGAAGACAATGGTTAATTTTACCATCCTATTATCATATTCCCCATTTAACAATAGAAACACAAATCACAAGATAGAATACAAATTTCTTTTATTTTCAGGTCAAAATGAAGCAAGTAGCAATTTTCTTGGTGTTTTTGGTGGGCGCGAATTGCATGTCTGTCCCCAGACCCAGTCCTGTTATTGAAGCTCCAGTGGATTCCACTACCGTATCTGAGGTGCCTTCTGGATCACCACTTGTCCAAATCATCCTCAACGTGTTCAAGAAATCCCAGGATCACTCCGTTATTCCACCATTTGGACCACCTTCCGAGATCGACCAAATTCCACCATTCCAGCCACCAACCGAGATCGACCAGGTTCCACCATTCCTGCCACCAACCGAGATCGACCAGGTTCCACCATTCCTGCCACCAACCGAGATCGACCAGGTTCCACCGTTCCTGCCACCAACCGAGATCGACCAGGTTCCACCGTTCCTGCCACCAACCGAGATCGACCAGGTTCCACCGTTCCTGCCACCAACTGAAATCGACCAGGTTCCACCATTCCTGCCACCAACCCAGATCGAAGAACTCCCATCCATTGGCACTAAACCAAACCAGCCAACAACTTTTGCTGAATTATTTGCCATGCTTAAGGAACAATATGGCAACAAAGCACCAGTTGCAGCAATCAGACCAGCAATTTAATTGAAATAAGCAAACCCGCACCAAAGGCCGAGGAGCCTAAGACCTTTGCAGAACTTTTTGGCCAATCGAAGGAACAATAAAGAGATCAAACTATGTAGAGTGACTTCACCCATTGAAAATACCTCAAACTTTGTTTTATTGAAATTTATTATTATATTAAAAACATCAGATTCAACATTTAAAACTTGTATCTTATTTCCATTAGTAATAAAAGTCAGAAATTAAAAAGTATTTTTAACGTCAATGTGTTAGAACTGGCACTGAAATTTAAGCATTTTTATAATTTATTTGTGCTAATATCCTTGAGAGAATCTATATAAACGACATAGTTTATCCAATAGAGGCTAGCTTAACTAACTACTCATTATGTCTTACATCTGATCATAGTTTTTTTGTGATTCTCTCTCTGGTCATTGGTATTTTTCATTTGGCTACAAATTATTCTATAAATCACATATGATCAATTTAAGAACTTATTAGTTAGAAAATTATAATTCTCTGATTATGGAATTTCTGATGTGCTTATCACAAATCTGAACCCACTGATAAAAAATAAAAACCATTATATTTAATAAATACAACTACAATCAGGGCATGTAAATGCAGTGAAACCTTTATGTATCGTTGATAAAGGGACCTAGTGAAATAAACTATGAATGCGGGAAAACAATGAATGCGGGATAAAGAAGTCAATACACAAGGATATACGATCGAGTAAAGATACCGTCCTCCCAATTGCAAATCCATTGGTAGGTTGAAATTTTAAGAATACAAGTTTTAGATGTAAATAAATTTATTAATTAAAAAAAATACAAAGTTGAACAGAACCCAAAGATCTTCAGACCTCTTTTGCTGTATCGCTTTTGCTGTATATTATCGAATATAACAAAATTGAGAAAATGTAAAAAAAATGTAAAAAAAAACAGACAAATTATATCAAATATGTAGCGAAATTCAAACGATGAATGCGGTAAAATATTGGTTAGAAATGATCGATGCGATCTATTTTTGTATGAAATGAATTCGGGGTAGAAGAAATAAGCGACACATCCGGGAAAACGATTATTCGAGGAACGATAGATAGAGGTTTCACTGTATTACGAATGTATCACTGCACAATTGAGGTAATTTGCAACTTCAAAATACTAGAAAAATTACTATTAAAAATAAAATGTATATGCAAAATATTTTATCACAAATCGGGTTTCTCAACTTAGGAGTTATAATAATAAATACAAAATACTGTTTTTTAAATAAGTTATAATGTTAAATGGTTATTTTAAATTAAAGGAGGAAAACATATTAGCATATTAACATAGTAACGTATCTGTTGCGTATATTTTCTGTTTTATATGTGTTTACTGTTTTTTTTGGTGTTGCTGTTGTTTTTAATTGTTTTTACTTTAGCTCTAAATTAAGTCTGCCTATTGCTCTGCTTAACTTTTGTTATATTTTATTCTTGCTGTTTACTTTTAACTCATTTTACATTTGTGAAATTTTGTAATTGGCATGTTACAATTACCTGTTTTTTTTGTTATTCATTATTCTAAATGTATTTGTGTTAATTCTCTGTTAAAGTTCTAAATAAATAAAGTAAAATAAAACCATCTTCGAAAGTCTGGATTAAATTGAATACAAAACGTTTATTGAAAAGGAATTGCGTTTAAATCTGATGTTAAAACAACTTACAAGAGATTACTCTATTATATTCTGGATCCAGGGAGTTCTTCAAGTTTTCAATGTCCTCTCCAATAACCAATTTCTAGATGAATCGATGTTTTCAGTGGACGGTCAACGGAGAAAGCAATTTCCTCGGTGAATGCGGATCAGTATGGTGAAGGCCAGGCCTGGCCAACCCTAATTGCGCCCCGGGCCTCATCGATGACCTAAAATTTTCCTAAAAGTGGAGACTGACCGGAGCATTTCGTCGTAACGTAACACGTTACGATGCGAGCATTCGTATAGTCAGTGCAGCGAGCCGAGCGCTCCATCCATAGATTCGGATGCTCGCTGATGCTCGCCGCGAGCTATGTTACGACGAAATACTCCGGTCCGCATACGGACAGTAATAATAATAAAAAAATCATAACACCGAATTTCATACTTATTGATTTTTTTGTAGTAAAAACAATTTGAATGCAGAGGTAATCAGAGAGTACAATGAGAATAATTGTGAAATTAAAACATTGCTTCAACTAGATGTGAGAAGAAAACATACATACGTTGAACCAACAAAAAATGTATATTTATAGTGATAAACACTTTTTTCAATTTAACAATCAAAATTTATCAATAACGACACATAAATCAAACAATATTACCAATTTTATTTTAAATACAACCAATTTATCAATGGCCGCTCAGTGCGAAATTTGAATTTCTTTTCACAAGAATATATGCATTTCATGTAATTCCAGAAATTTTAATTGTTTTATTTAAAAACTAAAATGTGGTGTTGTGTATTTAAACATCAGATTTGTCCGACTCCGTAGTACAATAATCAGCACGGTCGGCTACCGTTCTGGAGGTCCCGTGTTCGATTCCCAGGGGGGGTCAAATAGATATAAGTAATTTTTTCACTAAAATATTTATTCAATATTACCCAGGACCTGAAGCGGAGGGCTGAT
>NW_028281574.1:277500-298417 GCF_059751285.1 Brachycentrus maculatus | reverse complement strand
TATGGATATGAAAGAAGCGAGGACTGTATGTCAGGACAGAAGAGTGTGATGTTCCATCCTCTCTGCCTAGCCCTGCGGAGAAACGGCGTGATGGTAGCTTTAGTAATAGTATATGTTCGTGCGTGTTCATATTTTTACTACCCTTATCCGCACCTAATGGTGTATAGGGCACTGCATTAAATTGATCCAACCATCAATCACATTTATTTTAACCCCCTTAAGAATTGTATCTGGGACATTCATTTTGGTATAACCGTTTCAGAAAATATAGAAACAATGATTATTTTGTAATTTAAAACGTAATTTTTCCCTCGAACTTATTCGCCAATTTGTGGTTATATTCAATATCGATTGCATTAAAAAAATAATTTTTGAAGGTTGGACGTAAAGTTTTTAGGCGACACATATAAAACGAAAGTATTTTGGATGGACGAAATAAAACGAACACGTAAAGTTTTCTTGTAGGTATTTCTCTTCACAACACTTGTTCGCAGTTTTGAGGGGGTGCCATGAATACCTTGGTGCGTTACGCACGAGGTAAGTTTTCAGCCGACCAAATTATGGATGAGCGTATAAACAGTTTTACCAACCCGGAATAGTGTACGAGTACTCGTTGTTACCTTAGTTCAACAACATCATAACTTAAAAAAGAAAAAGATTTCTGCAACCATCCTCAGATTTGTGAAAAAATATTTGGACACACTTAAAATTTTAATATATATGGTTTCTTAAACAAGTACGCCGAAAATGATGTACGATAGATATTCGAATGGAAAAATTAAAAATAAATGTAAGGCTGACATAAGCATTATTGATAAAATGTTGAGATTGTTTGGACATGCGGAAAGAAGGTTAAACAAATAACAAGGGAATAAAGGCCAAAAAAGACCAAAAAAAGTTAGGCACTTTTGAATATATCAAGAAATTAAAAATGATCATCAGTTGGTTAGTAGGTTATTTATTATAACTGGAGACAGTTGGTAGAATTCCATTTTAAATTTTTGGATAATATATCCAAATAATTTGAGTTATATATCCGAATAAAAATATTTCCGAATAATATATCTGAATAATATACAATGTATATTGACCAATAACCTTATTTAATTTTGGATATATTACCCAAAAAAATACTAAGTTGTAAAATTAGTAAGATTTATATAAAAAATGGATAGATAGTCATAATAGACTTTAATTGCTAGTTATATATTCGAAATACAAGTTTAATATAAAAAATATTTATATTTTCAATCTATGTATTTATTTCTTTTCTGTATTAAAAGAATTGTTAACTGTGTGTTATGGTAATATAATACTCTCCTTATCATTCATTGTTCACTTTGCATTTTACCATTTTAAAAACACTTATTCATGACTACCGGTTTCGTTTTCATTCCATCAAAGGTCATTAAAATAAAATTGTAACAGTCTGGCATTTGTACAAAACTAAAATTTTAATTGACGCTTTCTATCAACGATTTTCCTTAAAAAATACGTTTTGTTAAAAATGTGCCGATGGAATGTTGTTGAAGCAAGACGACGCCAACGTAGTATGTAGAAGGGGTGAAAGTGGAGGGGGTGACATGACAGAGTGGTTGTTGTGAAAAACTTTGCCGGATGCTGAAACTTTCGGGAATGTGAGTAATTGGGTGAAAATGTACTAAGCAGAAAATATTTTGTTACGAGGTTTTGATTCGAATCTGATTTGAGTCGCTGCGAGGTTCTCGGTTTATTTTGTGCGAAAGTTTTTGCGTAAGGATATTCTCTGACATATTTTAGTTTAGCAGTAAATTAGGGCGGATTTAAATCCGCTTAATAACATAAAGCATTTCGGGCTTCACTAAATTTTATTTAAAGATCAAACAATTTTGGAATTTTATAAGAACAGAGTATTTCTTTATAAAAAATATATTGAAAAACCTTGAGACCTTTGAATTGGTGCCTTACAAGGACAACAAAATAAAAATAGTTCTATTTTAAATAACCTGTAAACACGTGTCTATTTTTATTATTAATATTTTTAAATTAAAGTACAGATAGGTTAAATACCGTACAAGAATCCCACATACAGAATTGTTAGGTAAGGTGTATGAGATTCTGGTGGAAGCTTATTCTGATAAAAATGTGTAAACATACAAAATTTATTTGACTTTTTAATAGATGTCTATGAGAATAAGATACCTGTAAGATGTTTTATAAGTTACGATGTAATTAATGTTATCAATCTTACATATATGAATTATTTCACATAAAAGTCTGATGTTTTTTCAACAAAAAAACATATAAATTCCGCGATTGTAGGTCCTTTTATCGTGGACAATGACACCTAGGCCATGCATTCGAATCATGTTATCTTTCTGTACCATCCACAATTTTTTTGGTCTACCTCTAGTGTCTTTTGAAGAATACATAGTGATTGCCTGGTTCACAACATGATCAGGTTTTCTGCATCCTAAGTGCATATACCATCTCAATTGCTTTTCTTCTATATTACTATTGATATCTGTCCCACTCAGAAATATCAGTACAAAACTTAAATTAAATGAAAATTTTATTAGTTGGTACATTCGGCTTTATTTTAAAACATTTATTTTATACAAATATTACGAACATTAATAATAATAAAATAAATACTTTTAATTCAAAAATGAATATCAAAATTAATCTTTGTTTATGTTCCTCTCTGACCCTCTTAGTTTCATGTTCATACATGTATTGACAAGCAATTTTCATCATATCTATAGGAATTAACGTGTACGACCACAATCGTATCGTATATCCGACATATAATAGTGTATATTATTACGTGGATTCTCAACAATAGCAGGATGAACTTGATCTCACTTCAAAAGTCTACGCATTAACTTATAAACAATGGTTGTCTAAATTTTAAGGCTTTTCATATTTTTTAAAATGAATATTATTCAATAATTTATATCCGACAAATAAATACATGTTTTTTTTATTATAGTTTCAACTAATTATTATTTTATGGGTTACACTTTTATATAAACAAAAGTTCTTTATCTTTGAACGTTGCATATCATTGATGCATTCCATAAATTAATTCCTTCGTTGGAATTAATATTTTTTAATAATATTTTGAAAACATCCTATTTGTCAATCATGAACATACTCGGACATTGGTGTTTTCATCGGGAACACATTTAAATAGTTAAATGTGTAAAAAATATTCTAAAATACTTAAGGAGCAAGCAATTGTGATTGTACTTATATATATTTTTTGTCACTATATTATTTCGTACACAAAATGATTATAGTGTTCAAAATCATTTATTAAAATAATGAAATTCACCTCGCAAAGGTAACATCCATCATTCTCATTTCAAAAACGATGGGAATATGGATCTTTGGGTATTGACAGGGTTCATGACATAACATCACTTTTCTATCCTTAATTGACATGTATTTGTTAAATATTACAGATTTTTGAAGTAAATAAATTAATATTGTTAGCGAAATTTACACAATACATTTTTTAAGTCAAACTTCATAGTCGAATTCTTAAATAAAAAAGAAAAATTACCTTTTTCATGCCTGTCGAATTTCATCAAAATAATATCGTATATAAAAACTCCAGAAAATATTTTTTTTAATGCATTTTTCTTTTAATACAATACAATACATTTTTTTATCAATAAAATACCAATAACAAAATCTCGACACCTTTATACATAAGAAACAATTTACATAATTTATTTATGTGATACGAATTTATCTGTAGTTTCAGCTGTTTTTACTCACAGAACCATTTAAATTTTTAAGTTATATTATTGAATTCTACACGATAATCTTCGTTTTGATTAAAAATTCACAATTAATAATTATCCCTTAAATTGTGGACAACTACTGTATTACGTAGTCTCCTTTGAAATCCAATTCTAGAGAAATTATCGATTTGGTGTCAAGGCCCCATTTCAATACACATGTACACAATCTAAGAAGCTTAAGGCTTTTAATCTATTGTTTCTGTAACGTGTGTGAGGGTGCTATTGAAGAGAAATTAATTTTCACCCCCGCAGGAGGTAGGATCATAAATTTTGTATTGTAAAAGGAAAATTTATTAAACAACACGGAGCCTTCTATGCGAGAAAATGCTGGTTTGATAATTATTATTTCAAGCTTCCTCCTTGTAAGGGTTGCGTAATTTTAAAGTTCTCTAATGATTTTATCGTTAATCGTTTCCAGGTTTATGTTACTTTCATTATACTGTCATATACTATTATGATTTCTCCAGGCTAACCTTCGGAAATCATTTTTCCTCTTCTTCTTCTTCTCTCCAACCCTTGTTTACACACTGCTGGATAAAGGCTTATTTTCCCATTAATTTTTTCCTATTCTGCGCTTTCTGCTACCATCCTTTCCCATTTATTCTCCTCATAAATCATCTCTTCATTTTTTCGAATGAGGTTATGTTGATAATCAGTATTTTTTATGATTTTAATTGCTTGTAAACTATTTTTCTACTTACCTCTGAATTCATCATAGTATTTTTTATACTAATTATACATTCATATAATAATAACTTTTTACAATATATAATATGAATATCAAACACAGATATTTTATTGATACATGATGATCTTAAAAACTAACATATCTTTAAGCAATTTGTTTTTGTAGAATCAACAACAACATTATTATTTAAATATCTTTACACGTTTGTGAGAGGTTTTAAAAATAAAAGTTTAATACTCGTATGGAACAACAAAATAGCTATAACTGTAACTTACATACTTTAAAACAAAAATTATAAAAATAATTAAAAAAATGTTTTTACTGATGTTTTTCATTGTGTTTTGTTCACTTTTGTATTAACACATAGAAATTATTTATTAAAAATGAAATATATAGATTTTATGTTCGGATTTTATTGCTCCTTAAACATTTTCTTAAATATTTCTTCATGGGTGTAAATTCCTCATCAAAGAAAAAATGTCACACTTTAAATATTGCAAAGAATCATGTTTTTGTATATTTATTTTAAGTATATTTAAGTTCACTTGTATTATAGGTGGAAATGTAAAATAGGTAAAGAATGAAAAAATACAGTGAAATTGTAATATTTAAATTATGTATATTAAAAGCATTGTTTACTTTATAGCGTGGTAATATGACACTCTCCTTATCATTCATCACTTACCTTAAGAATACCACTTGAATACACTATTTCATGACTTCCGGTTACGGAATAATCATTCCATCAGTTCAAATACAAACTAAAATTGAATTTAATTTATATTTAACGCACTAAGTTTGTGATTTTCCATTTAATAATTAAAATTTAACTTTTTTTAATGACTTTAAAACAAAGTTAAATTTTGATTATAAAATGGAATAATTTTTCCGAAATCGGTAGTCATGAAGTGTTTTAAGTGGTATTACACAAAGTGAACGATGAATGATAAGGAGAGTGTTGTAACATACATGAGTGATGTTTTCCTAGATCGATCCATGATTATTTCAGATCCATGATAATTAATTTACTACCAAAGATCGCTTTTGGCCAATAAAACACATTAATTTTTATCAAATAGTTCCTACCTTGGCCGGAATGATATTCTGGCGCAGGGTAACCATGACTCCTAATTGACAATGGGCCTCCGTTCCTCCATTCACCAAACGTCCGCAGCATTTCGGGAATATTTTATTACCCGCCCATATATTTTATGGTCGCATTTCCATTTTTATGACCGAAATCGCGCTTAGATCGCCCTACCCGCACAAAATTGTCTCATCATTTTCCGGCCGTATTATGCGGACAGAGCTCTTAATACAAAATAAATTCCGAATAAGCAAATAACCGAACGGCAGACGAAATAAAACATTCAAATTAAAACAATCAAATTTGTTATCTAACTCGTATTAGAATGCATTTCATAAAAGTAAGCAATTTAGTCTAAAGAAAATCAAATCTTTGAAAATATTTTAGGAAAGGAACTATTGATTGAACAATAAACTAACTAACCAACCATCACGCCGCTTCTCCGCAGAGAAGGCATTGAAAGCTCTCAACCGCGTTCTAGGATTTGATACAGAAGCTTTAAGCTACTTAACACCACACACACAAAGCATTTTTTGAATGAACTAAGTAACAAATATTTTAATTAAATGACAAAGAAATATTTTAAAAAATAAACAGAGAATTAACATTTAATTGGTTTCTATCACTGCCAATCTAAATAAATACGAATTTGGAAAACCATAAATGAGTTCCTGGAAGTAGTAGTGCAAGAGAGTAGGTAGGGGTAGGCAGATAGAATAGAACGCCACATCACACTGTATTAGCAAAAATTTATCGGCTCTTCTACATTTACGCATCTCCTTACACATACCCTTGGATTATTTCGACTCCTGATATGACCACACCCAAGCATTTGAAATACTTGATAATGCTTAGTATTCTTCGATCTTCATCTACTTCTATTAAAAACCACATTCGTCTCATCAGTTCGTTTTATCATCCTTTATCACTCATTTAATTCACATGCATCATTCTTTACTGAGTAGGCAGAAGTAGACAAATATTATAGAACGCTATGTCACTCTGTCTTCGCAAACATTCATCACCTCTTCGACATTAACGTATCTAATGACACATACCATTGGATTATATTATTTTTAACATCTCATCAAAGATGAAGAAGAATATGGAAGTCGTTTACGGGGCTTGCGACCGTCATAGGGTGGTTTAAGTGATCACTTTACACATGTGTAACATTCACCAATTCTACCAATTATTGACAACCACACTACTCAAATTCTTGGAATTTCTTTATATACCTTTGGATTCTTTTTACTCCTGACCTGATATTTGAAATACTCCATTGATAAGATAAAGAGATACAATCAAATATTTACTTTTCATCTAAAAATCATCTTTCTTTAAATCAACACACTGTTTACGTCCGAAACATTTGCGTGTCTCACTATTTTTATCGGGAAAACAATTAATATCCAGACGAATAAACATTTCGCGAAACGGAAAAAGGAAAATAAAATAATGAACAACATATTTTCCAAACACAAATATCGTTTTTCAAAAAGCTTTTCTCCATTCCGCCACCAAAAGAAACGCGATATTGTTATTTATGAACGCTCCAGGGTCTTTATTTATGAAAACACTAACACACAAAAATTTAGTACAATTCTTGGTACTATTTCATGAAAAAAATGCTTGTTTTTGATCAGTTATAGAACGTCCTATTTAAACAATATACGAAAAGCAAAACCAATACGAGTAATACAGTAACGATAATAACTCTTGAAATATAATGGCATGTAAAAGGTATTTCAGAAAAATAATATCTGTCATCATTGTGTACAGTAGTCGGCACTAAGTAATACTTATCAAGCTCCATAAGACGACTCTCAACATACTAGATTAAATTCGACTTTGTGTTAGCATCTTTATCAATATGTATAAACATACACATCAACAATGTTTGTGTCATTTTAATTGAAAATGTCTTGTTTTTAACAGTTTACGTTTAGACCTCAAGATAGAAGCATATATTCTGAAACTAGTCGTCATAAAATGAACTCAAGTGTTTTTTGTATATTAAAAGCAATGATAACTTTGTGGTATGGTAATAAAACACTCTCCTTACCATCCATTGTTTACTTTGTGTAATATACGAAAAGTGGTATTACAGAAAGTTAAGAATGGATGGTAAGGATAATGTTTTTGTAAAAGTCATGTGGTAAATAAACAAGTGTTTTTCATTTAAAATTCCATCATGTCTTCTTACCACAAAGTGAATGCCGAAGCAATAAATAAAATTAAGTTTGTTTAAATTTTATTTTATATAATTTCTTTGTTTTTCGGCCAATTTAGAGTAAACTTCTTTCTTCAGATTTCCGTTTATGTAATAGTAAATATATAAATGTATGAAATTATAATTAAAACCATCCATATTTCTGTGAGTGTTGTTACATAAACATTAGAGCATTTTTACATAGTAGATAAAAGTAAACAGTAAAAAAAAACATATAGGTAATGATAATTTTTTTCTTTATTTTTTTTTTCAGGTAAGAAAATCAAGAAATACGAAGATTAAATTAAGGAAAAAAGAAAAAGACCGATATGAAAAAATAAATGGATATAGGTAAGTATTATTCATGTTTTTCGCTGATATTTTGTGGTACATTTTATAAACTTTATAATATGAAACAACTTTGTCTTAACCACTTATTATTGGTAAACTTTTTCAAACCAAATTATTATTCAAGCGGATTTAGTGTTTTCGTGCTGTTTTAACTATAATATTTATTTGTTATCTATCACTGTGGACTGGTATCTGAAGCCATTCTGCCATGGTTTAAGTGATCACTTTACACACGTGTAACATTCAACAATTCTACCCATGATTGATAACCACGCTACTTAAATTATTGAAATTTCTATATATGCATATGGTTCCATTTTTAAACGTACTGCTTGAATCACTAGAATTTCACTAAAGACATCTTTTGGTGAGAAATGTATGAAAAATAACTCCTTTAATTGGAGGTAATCCAGATTTGTGAACAAGTATTTGGACACACTCAAAATGTTGTAGAATGAGTGTTACACGCAGATAAAGTTATTACTTAAAGGCGGTCCTGTAAATACACAGGCTTCCATATTCTTCTAACTTCTGAAATTTAAGTAGTATGGTTGTCAATTATGGATAGAATGGTAAGTGTTACACGTGTACTTCTTACAGTGATTACTTGTTACAGTGAGTCCTGTAAATAAACAGACTTCTTTATTATTTTGTATCCATATCGAGATATCAAAATTATTTGATTGTTGAGATTATTTTGATCTTAAAAGATCACACAGAATTTTCCACAAATATTATAAGTAGGTACCTCACACTGAAAATGTGAGTATGAAGTTAATAAACAATTTATCGGTCATACTTTGAATAATTGCTTAGAATGTTTTGGCAGTAGCGTTTTATTAAAACGCCAAAGGGTATTTTCGTAGCTTTCAAAATATAATATTTCAACCCCTTACTAACCAAACACGCCCTAAATAAACGCAAACGGAGAATTTACAGGCATTTTATATTAGTTTCCCTTCCGTGATCCAAAAACGATCCTTTAAACCAGAAAAAATCGTGTTTTAACTTTAAACCATTACAATATTTTGTTGACCCACCTTTGAGGCTTCCTTAATCTATAATATGAGATGTTTAATCGATACATAATAAATAACAATCAAATGCGACTGAAAAAAATACAATCAATTTTTAAATATGAAAATTTTGGAGGTTTACTGGGTTGACACATAAACCTGTTGTTGGCTGCGTTGGCTGATTTAAGTGATTATTGAATATACTGTGTAACATAAACGTACAATATGTTTATTTCATTTATTGATTCGACAGTCGTTTTGTAGTAATATCTATCCATTTTAAAATCAAGTTTTATTTGGTAAATACCACTATTTACAAATATGTACTGTGACACGTGTTCCGATGCATTCCGTGTCATTTTTGCGTTGTTTGAAAATGATGCGGAATGCGTAGAAACACGCGTCGTAATACATTTTAAGAAAAAATGGTGCTTACAAAGTAAAACATAAATTAAAAACTATCTCAGTTTTTTTACCTGTATATTCTATCTGTCATGGAACGTTTTGTTTAACGGGTTAAGTACTGCCATCTGTTGAAATGTAAATGATACAATTGGTTTGTTATATAAATTAGCTTTTAATTCATTTATTTAAATGTGTGTAAGTTCATTAGACTCATTTATAAGGCCTCATTTTTATAAAGCAAAACTGTTTGCTTATCCAAAAACCAAATATTTCCTAATGATACCTACCAATTGTCTTGAATTTTTGACACGCTGCATTCGAATGCGCGTTAGTTAGTTACTTGTTAAAATTGACTTCAGTTTTTTTTAAACAGACCATTTGATCGCAATGGAAGCGCTATTTGTTGAAGTAAACAGTAAAGTACGCAATACAAAATATTACTCGTAAAGGACAGAGTGCTTCTTGTCAGCTGCTAAAATATTGTTTACCCACAAGCATTTTAAAATTAAACGTATTAAAAATATTTAATTGAATTTTCTTTCTTTTCCAATTAACAGACTAATTTACTACACAATTTACAAGTACCTACGACCCTCGTTAAATGTTCTTCTCTTAAAAGTGTTCCTTAATTAAACATGCTGTATATAATACGATATGCTCCCCGCCTTATTTTCTGCAACTAAACACACATCATAATACGATTTTAGTTCTGCATAATGGTACCAGTCCACGCATTCTACTCTTATTTGATAAATTTAAAAATAGATTTATAATTCTAAATATGCCTCTATATAGGCATATTAGGATGAAGTGAAATGTAAGATCTTCATTTAATACTTACACTGTATATAATAAAAGGAAGGAAAGGAATATTGCTAAGGAAAAATGAGCTTTTTAAAAAAATCAAAAAACATTTTCAAATTATTGAATCATACGATTATATTCTTCTTAAAACTCTTATCTTCTCCCAATAATGCACAGGGTACAGCATTCTAGACAAATAGTAATATATTCACGCTCTTAAATAAAAATATTTAAAACAAAATAATATACTGCATATAATAAAATAACGACATATTTTTTTTATGACGGTTACGATAAACCGGGTCACTGGTCATTAATAAAATTTGTAGAAAAAACTATAAAGTTGTTATTTTAGTATATAAAATACAGTTCTACCAAGAAATATCAATACAAAACTTGAATCTAAAAATTTAAAATTTATCCAAATCTGCAATTTTTCAAACAATATTTTGCATACTCAATTTAAAGTATATTTTCTCAGCTCTGGTTAAATGTGGTCTGGCTCCTTTCTGCATAGCACCAATCGTAAAACTAACGTATTAATAATAAACCAACTGGATTTCTACGAGTCTAGCTCTGCGAGAGAGTTCATTACTCGATACTGGATATTATGTGTGCGGTGATTAAAACTCCACGAACATCATTTCGAAATCAAAATGAAAGGACAGATTTGCTGACTTCTATCAAACAGAACATGTGCAAGCCGGATATCAAATAAACGGGATTAATGAGTTTCAGCGGAACGGAATATAAGATACGTGCAATATATGAAGATAATCTAGTGAAAATAATCGTATTTGAAATATGTTTGTAGATGTAAAAATTGCATAGGCACATACTGAGAAAAATCTAAATTTAACTAGCCTCTATCCAACTTTTTATCTGCCTCCGTAGTGTAATGGTTCTGGAGGTCCCAGTTTCGATTCCCAGGGGGGGTCAAAAAAATTAACTGATTTTTTCACTCTAAGGTATATTTTATATTACCCGGGACTGGTACCTGAAGCGGAGGGCTGATCACCTTTCCTTCATGTGTTAATGATCAAGATAATATTCCGGTTATATGATGCAGTGCCCTATGCACCACTGGGGTGTGGATAAGGGTTCGAATGAATCCAACTAACTTTTCATTTAGCCTTCTGTTCTCCACTGCTGGATATAGACCTCTTCTTTATCTTTCCATTATTTTTCGGTCTGTTGATGCTTGCAGCCAGTGTTTACCCCCCACAGCGGCTGTGTCGTCGGACCATCTTTCTTGATCTTCAGACGCCTCTTTAACTATCCCAAGATCTCATCTTAAAATTTTAGGGGTCCATCTTGTGGGGTCTTGTCTTGCAACATGCCCTGCCCATTGCCACTTGCTAACTAACTAGTGCGGCAAAACGAGGAATGAAAGATGTATGATCGTTGAAATGAGAAAGAATGCAAGGCCAAAATAAGCTTTATCGATAAGATAAAGAAAGGCATGTTTCTATGGTTTGGATATAGCTCACTCCTTTTAAGAACGTCATAAATAAAAAATCGTCAATTTTCAGTTGTGCGTGTTTTCGGAATGCCCAGAAAATGTACTATATTTACCCGCTACAGGGCGGAAAGTGTTGTTTTTGCATTTCGAAGAAAAGGAATTATTTTATTTTTTTATAAACTGAATATTTTTCAAATGGGGAAAAAACATTCAGGTTTTACTTAATAAGATCTGATGCACAGTAAAAAGTTTAGTACGTGGCTTGATATTTATTTTCAATATATTGTATTATATTTTTAAACTTTAAAAACGTTATCCTGAAAAATTAAGTTTTTTGGTTTATGACGTTCTCGAAAGGAGTGAGCGATATGTGAAGCAAATGAGTGAGAAAATAACGGTCAAACTAAAAAAAATCAAGGAGCAGAGAAAGATCGAAGAATATTTGTCTGATCAAGTAGGTCAATTACTTTTATATTTAAGTCAGGAATAATTGGCGGGCAAATATGAATGTGGAAGAGAAATGTTTTGCTCTCTATCAACCCCTGGGGAAAAGCAACGGATGGTGACATATTTACTAAGTCTTGTTCTTTAAAAGATTCTTAATATCATGTTTCATAATGATTGCGAAATCAATCTTTTTAGGAATCTGGGTTTTTTATCCTTACTCTTCCATTTGATCAGACTAAGTCAAAGTACCGTGTGGTCGTTACAGCTAATCATAAAGAATATTAAAAAAATTGAATCTTTTATTTCCTATTTGATGTGGTTTAATACCACTCATACGAGCATTTGAAAAAAAATCCAAGAAGTAAATCGGTCCAAAACTCCTAAAACTTTTCAAACTCGATTTCTTTTATATCCGTTGAATAATTTTAAGATCTTTCAAAACAATTTCCCCCAGATATTCATAATTATCACAGAACTTAATACCTACGCTAGAAGCGGACGACAAAACTTTTGAAAATGTTTTTAATTTAAATTAAATGGAAAAGTTGTTAATTACCTACTCTCGTACTTGCCTTAAAAAAACGACCTAAAAGCATTAGATGGGTAGTTTAAAAGGCAAAAAATTAAATATAATTTCTTTCACGGAGCATTCGGGAAATTTTCTCCACGGAGTTTCAGAGAAAAATCCCAATATCTGAATTAGCCCTATTTAAAATGGCAAGATGTTGTCTTTTATGGTGTGGGGCTAACGTAGCTACTTTTAAAATTATTTCGTGGGTTGTTTGTGAACGGTCAGACGTAAAAGATCTGTTCAAAATCACTGATTAAGTGACCAGATCTCAATTTTGAGACGAACTCGTGCATGAACGCGGATTCGTTCAGATGTATTAAGCCATCGTCTAATCTGAAAAACGAATCTTTTGTTGATTCGTTTACTCATTCGCTGGTTTACTAGCTCAGTAATTTGTCGGTCCACTGATTTGCTGATTTGCTGATTCGTTGATAAACTTGTCGTCCATAACATTGTAACAAAAATTCTACTCGCTTGCCGACGCTTACAATTTTGGAGCAAGGGTACTGTTTTTTAGAAGTCAATTAAGTTTGTTGAGTATTATGCAAAATTATGTACTATTTTTTTTAAATCACACTATTCAAATTCTCGGAACTTCTAGATATATATCTAGAAGTATATCAATATTGATTAAACTCGAAACACAGTTCTTGCATTCAACAAACTTCACGAGAGACATCTATGAGGCAAGTTTTTTTTAAAGCAAAAACTCTTTAATTTGCATGTGAGGTCTGAATCCTGGATTATATTCACATACTCGAGAAACGCTGGAAAATTTCATTTATTTATTTACGATTATAATATGACCAGTTAATTTATATAAAACATTTTGAATGTGTCCAAATACTCGTTCACAAATCTGAATTATCTCCAATTAGGAGTAATTTTTTACATTATTTTTTGACATCTCAACATAGATGAAGAAGGATATGGAAATTGGGCATTTATAGGGCTTACAATCTTCACAGACTTGGTTAAGTGATCACTTGTAACATCCACCAATCCTACTCATGATTGACTACCACATCACTCAAATTTTGGAAAATTCTAGATACACATACATATATGCTGAGATGTCAATAAATTATGTAAAAATAAGTCTTTATTAGAGATAATCCAGATTTATAACCAAGTATTTTGACATACTCAAAATGTTATAAATAAATTGACTGGTCAAATTATAAGCTCATAATATAAGCTGGTCTTCAGTCATCAGCACATTAGGTATGATTAAATAATCCCTTAAGTGAAGGTTTATGAAGCAAATACGCACAAGGTAACATGTGTATAGATACATACATAATTACAAGGGACTATAAATATATACCAATTTTAGATAAAATGTTAGATATTGTATATATGCGGTGTGCGCAAAGTTGGATTATACGTGAGACGCCTTAAAGCTCCTGTACTTTTGTTTGCATATGTCTCAGGCTAAATCCCAAAACCCGTATCACACGCATGCATGACAAAGGGTCAAGCGATTGTCTTAACGTGTTTCTATTTTAGTTAGTTAGTCGATTGTAAACCATCGTAATGTAACTCCACTTTCTAATTCTAATTTTGTGTTGGGTTGTGGTCCCGCGATAAGTGTCGCGGACTCTTAAGTCAGAGTTTCTCGGTTTGAACTCACTTCAAGAAAAGAAAAAAAAAATATTTACATTCAAATACGATATGGCTGAATGATATAATCCATCCTAGATCTACAATCCCATTAAGAATTTTTAAATCAGATATTTTCTTTGAATTTTCAAGTGTTCTAGGGCTAAATCATGCATTTTTTTAAAACCATCAATTTTTTTAGTGAACTAAGTGACTTCTCCAGCTCATTTCATGTTTGAAGTTTTCACGACTTGGAAGTTTTGAAACCGGCATCAGCTACTGGCAGTTATTTCGAAATTTCTACTCGATAACTTCACGTTTGACAGACAATACGTTTGATGTCCTCGTCAGTAAAAACGTAGCAAATTCAGAAAAATTATAATTATGAAGGCACCTTAGTTGTTTTTTAACTCTGATATTGAATTAACGCGATGTTTTTCCCATGTAAAAAGATGAACAACACAAGAAATATTTCTTAAATGTTTTTTGGAGATACTTTGTGGCACATTTTATGAATTTTATAAAATGAAACAACTTTGTTTTAACCACTTTTTTATTATTAGTACACTTAAACCAACCGGTTTCGACAATAACCTTGTCATCATCAGGGTTCGTTAAATTCTAAAACATAACAAACATGAAAATACTCATAATTAATTATATTCCCTTTCCAATCGTTAATGTTATTACAATAACATTTAGGATTTAGTTTTTGGTAAGGGAATGTAATTCATTATGAGTATTTGAATATTATTAATGCTGAAGAATTTAATAAACTTTCATGATGACAAGGTTCTTGTCGAAACCGGTAGGTTAAAAGGTACTCACAATAAAAAAAAATGGTTTAAACAAAGTTGTTTAATTTTATAAACACCAGAATTATTTTTTTCTCACTTTTGGTTGTTCAAGCAGTATGCAATGAACATCGGAAAGCTTTTTCGATCTGTGAAGATATATTATTGTAGCACTTTACCCCGACCCTAGGCACCGACCCATTTACTGCGACATGTCTGCCGGACGTCGGAGCCTGTTATCTTAATAGAGCATCGCAATTAGCCAAATGACATGGCTAAACCTCATGGATACCATCTTGGACGAGAGGTATTAATGAAACTCGACCCTTTGTGATGCGGACTTCCAGAGGACGAACCCACAACATTATCGTCAAATCGGGAATCCATTATGTATGACACACTCCTTATGATTGATTCCTCGTAACAGAAACCAAATTGGGTTTTAATGGTATCGATGTTGTATCATAATTGCATAAAAATAAAATGAAAACGATGCGAATCTATGAGGCAAACGAAGCAATTGACGAGACTAATATAGTTATAATATTTCGAGTGTGTCCAAATACTTGTTAACAAAATCTGGATTATCTCCAATCACAGGAGTTATTTTCATATTATTTTTTGACATCTCATCAAAGGTGAAGAATAATATGGAAGTCTGGGCATTAACGGGGCTGACACCGTCATAGGCTAGATTAAGATATCACTTTACACACGTGTAACATTTACCAATTATACCCATTATTGACAACCACACTACTCAAAGTCTTGAAAACTCTATATATATGAACCAATTTTGAAACATCATTCTCGAATCACTAGAACTTCATTAGAGACATCTATTGGTGAGATGAAAAGAAACTTTTTATTGAGCAAAAACTCTTTTATTATATTTTATTATATGACAGTCGTCAGCCTCGTAAAATGCCCAGACTTCCATATTCTTCTTCATCTTTAATGACATGCCAAAAAATAATACTATATAGCTAGTAAAATAAACAAACGATGACAGTGAAAAACTGGGCAAGATCAATTATTTAAAATAATTTAATGTGGTAAGATCAGGAGTCATTGGAATAATTGGCGGTTATATAAAATATGAGGAGATGAATGATTGTGGAAGAGGCGAAGATTGTTTGCAAAGACAGATTAGTGATTACTCTTGAAGAGAGCGGCGTGATGTTGAGTAAGTTAGTTTAGTTCGTTTTAAATTATACATTTAAAAATAAATAAATAATTCACTTTCTAAGGAGCTTGACTATCTTTTTTTTGTAAAACTGATAAACAGGTGAGGAGAATCAATTAAAATTAATACAAAATAAGTTTTATTATATAAAAATTTTCTTTTCAAGTTTCCAGATTTTATTTTATATCATTTTCAAATAGACCACACACGTTTAAATTATTTTAAAAAAATATATACATCGAGGTATTTCTACATATTATTATAAAGATTACAACAAAAAAATGGCTTAAATTGCTCAAATGGTTGTAATAAAGTTATCGGGTGAAATATTGTTTTAGGGGCATTTAAAATTCACCTCATACATACATGTCTGGGTAGGTTATTATTGTATCATATTCAGTTTGACAGACATAAGATGACGGCTAACGTGTACCTACAATCAAAAATTTTAGATTTGCGTCAGTAAATCTCAACAAAAATTTTTTTTATGTAAAATAAAAGATAACTAAAAGATAAACTAATAAAAATGCGCTTTAAAGTTGCCATTTCCGGGTTTCTCTTCCTTCTGCAGTACAGAAATGAAGCCAGCTTCCTTCGCGTTGGTTACTATGCGTTTTCTAAAAGACCTTCTATTCATGCAAGGCTCTCTCCTCCACCCAGGGCAGGGTGGGGGAGGGTTTGAGAATACGACAGCGGAAGGAGGGGACGGATGTTTACTTACTCTGTTTACAGGGTGGATATCGACAATTTCATCAACCCTTGGAATATTCATACTCCGGCCTCATTCTAGCCACACGTCCTTATGTCATAATATATACAGAGGGCATCCTTTTATACACCTTCGTAGTAAGCGCGTTAAAATACCGTACTGGAGGCCCTGGGATCGATTCCCAGTAAATTCCTAATAAATAATAATAATTTTGTCTTTGAAATGGCGAAGCAATTGTCACAAAGTGTATTTTTTCTTTGTTTTTAAACAATAAAATTCAATTTTTAATTCAAGTTTTATTTACTAAATGCCACTATTTAATAGTGGTATTTACCAAGTAAAACTTTAAATAAAAATGGATAGATTCTACTACAAAGTGACTGCCCAATCAAGTAATGAAATCAAATACAACTATGTAAGTAGACTAAAAAAATCAGTGTTTGATTTAACATTTAATACATAAAATAATTTTGCCATTTTTTAATATTCATCTTGGACTGGTAACTGAGGCGCTGAATTAATCACGTTGTTTTCATGCACGTATAACAATTATAAATAAAACTGCATCAATGACTCAGTGCTCTTTGTAATATTGGGTGTAGATAAAGATTTGAAAAATAAACAGAGAATGAAAAATTAATCATTTTTAGAAACCATCCACAGAAATAGATCGTAATTGAATACTTTGAATATGTATGATTTTATTTAGTTCCGACAAAAATATTTTATTTGGGTTTTTTCATAAATATTATGAAAGTTTATTAATTTTATTAATCGTGTTACGAAACTATAAGTAAACGTTATTTTTCATGTCATTTATAAGCTTAAATAAATTGAAAATCATGTTTTCAAACATTTCTCATGTATGTGAATATAATCCAGGATTCGGACCTCACATACAAATAGAAATAGTATGTGATTATTTAAAAAAAAAGTTTTCATCCCACTATAGATGGCTTTTGATTGATTTTGACGGATTTGATCAATATATCTAGAAGTTTAAAAAATTAAAAGTGTGGTTGTCAATCATGGGTATAATTGATGAATGTTACACGTATATAAAGTGATCACTTAACCAAGCCCAAGACTGTCACAAGCCCTGTAAATGCCCTGACTTTCATATTCTTCTTTAGTTAATATGTCAAAAAATTATGTAATTTCATTTAACATAGTGAAATTTATAAATTTCTCATACGCTGCTGTTAAATGTCGTAAAACTTTATTTTTCAGAGTTGATGACATTGTAAATAGTTTATTCGTTCAATGGGAAACACCCTGTGACGTAGCCGCAAGAGTTGAATTCTTGTTCCGACCCCCGCGGAGTATAAAAGGAGGCTTTGTATGCCATGGAATGAGTTTTCGACCCCTTCCCACATGATGCTGCTACGAGTTATTAAATTTTAACGACGTGAATTTCAGTTTAAAAATCAGACCATGTAAATTAATTTTCTATAATCTTTAATAAATTTAGTATACATTATGACAATATTCAACAAAACGTAGTATATGAACTATGTATGATAAAACATCATCTCGAGAGTTTTTTTCGTTTAAATTGATTTGCCCTTCAAAACAAAGGGGTTGTTATACATTTTTCATCTTCTTTCAACCCTTATCCGTACCCAATGGTGCATATGATACTGCATCGTATTAACGCAGTGACATCTTGATTGTTACTCTCAGGCATGGTGATAAATCCTGCTTTTCAAGTACTAATATACAAATAATTAAAAACGTCGGATATTTAAAATTAATTGAATTTCCACAAATGGATGATAAGTATACTATTTATTGATTTGGCATAATTGTGGAATGACACGTTAAAACTGAATTAGTGGTTTAAAACGAGCGTTTATTTTCTAATAATAATTTAATTATTATAATAATAATGCATTTGGATAATTTATACAGCGCCATTTTTGTAAAATACTATCTCAAGGGCGTTAGTAATTTGTTGTTTCAAATAAAATTTGTTGTAAAGAAGCATTAGTGCAAAGGGTTAAGTCATACCCCTTACCCCTCCCCGTGGGGTTGCTTTCAGCAATTACTGTTATGCATTATAAATACCCCTAGCCTCTGAAAAATCTAGAAGAAAAGCCTCCACATGAATAAATGGAGGTTTAGCTTGTATGATGTAAGGCTTCGCCGGATAAACTGACTGAAAATGCAAATATATAACATTTTAAAATATGTATATGCCTTGCTACAGAAATTTAGCTTTTGAAGTAGAAATAAAAATAATCTAGACCTAAACGATATTTTTAATGTTTTCTTTTGAATTAACAAGCGATTTAACATCAAAAATCATATCTTTATGAAGAAGGAAGTTTAAATTAAAAAATCTTGGGTGATATGGGCAAATAAAAGTTACTTTTATAATCTTTGGACCTCCGTTATCCAATAATCTATAGGTCTCTCACACGTGGTTTTATAATTTAATGACTTTATGGATAATGAAAGCACGATACAGCTTTCTTGCGTAATACTCAAAGTTTTAGTAATATCTTCTAAATTGTTGTTGTTTTTTCCTTTATTTGGATCTCAATAAAATATTATTTTATTAATTAAAGTAAACATTGAAAAAGTGCAGTGAAACGTTCACAGAAACACAAGATCTTAAGCACTGTAACACATAAAAAAACAATTAGTATAAAAAAAGCCATTCATGAATGAAAAACGGAAGTACATAGGTAGTTCTGAAATGGATCGCATCACTCGGTCATGTATGTGATTGAATATATATGATTACATGATTTTTTTTAAATATAGTTTTCAAAACAAGTAAAACATGCTCTCTGCACGAGAAACTCGATTTGAGCTAATTGTTTAAAGGTGTCCTTTATTTTCTTAATAAAATCTATAATCTTTAATATTTTTTCCCCTTTTTATAAAAGAATAAGAAAGTCTGAGCATCCTAGGGTTTACGACCTAGTAATATTCATCATTCTGCCTATTATAGAATATTCATATCGCATTTATTATTGAAACCTGTAGGTATGCAAATATATGTAAAAATAAAAATAAAACGAAGACATCTTTAAAATTGATATTTCATCCGTAGGGTGAATATGAATACCCCGATATAATAATAAATATTTATATTATTCTCATTATTGTAAATCGTAATTGTGTGTTTTGTAAAATACATAAATAGCAGTTATTGTCAAAAATTACATTTATAATTGCCACGAACCTCTTTACATAAATATATAAGACAAGATATTTTCTGTCAAGATGTTTTAAGTATTGTTCTCACACTTTTATCTCTAATAACATTGAATACAATATGATTTATACCATTTCCAAGGCAGTAAATAACGTAATGGTTCACATTATTCTTAAGGCATCCAGTTCGGGGACATATCTCACAATCGCCAGTACAAATCTTTGTCACGCTTTAACTTTCAAAACGCGATAAAGATAAATTTGAAAAAATAAATCAAATCTTTGCGCGCGGGCGCTGAAATCTGTCGCGAAATTCGGGAAAATTTCTGAGAATTTCCTGCGTGTACTACGGCGGGAACATTAGGCCACTTTTCACAATTTCCTTCCCACATTTACACGACAGATATGATCCGTAAATTTTAACGATACAACCAGGAATAAATCGCGCCTCGAAATGCCCCCTCAGCTCTGTGACTCCCGCGAGGATTCATTTCAAAGAAAATGTACGACAACTTTTATTCATGTTATTATTTTTTTTTTAAATGCAACCTTTGTAAAGTTGTTGTCCTTGTGTTTGTGCCTTAATTTCTCAATATTTCTTTTAATTTACACCATTCCAAATTTTAT